>NW_020925332.1:237991-409407 GCF_003984885.1 Neopelma chrysocephalum | reverse complement strand
TTTTGGGGTGGGCTGTTTTGGGGTGGGCTGTTTTGGGGTGGGCTGTTTTTGGGGTGGGCTGTTTTGGGTGGTGTTTTCTGTTGTGGTTTGGGTGCTGGTTTTGGTGGGCGGTTTGTGTGGTGGTTTGTGTGGTGTTTTCGGTGCTGGTTTTGGTGGGATGTCTAACGGGTGGCTGGTTTTGGGTTTCCAGCTGGCGGTGCTGGGGGCCTGCAGCTGCAGCAGCCCCGAGGGGCAGCCGTGCCCCTGTGCCAAGGTGGCAGCTCTCACTCGGAAGCAGCTCCTTCATCTCAAGCGAGAGGTAACGAGGCTTGGCGGGGGGGGACAGGGGTCGGGGTGCTCCAAACCCAGCAAACTCGGGTGTTTTAAAGCCAGAAGGGTTATCACAAATAGTGTAAAGTTTGTTTGTGGTGCTCGTAATGCCCCGGCTTTTGCCGGTAGAAAAATTGTAATTATGTCTGTTTGGCTTTACTAGTAAGAAAAAAACAACAACAAAGATATCTTTTGCATTCTTTTTCCTCCCTCCCATATTTTTTATAAAAGGAAAACACGGCCTAAGTGTACACACTCCGTAAATGTACACGCTGTGGGTGTGTAATGCCACTGACCCTCCTCCTTCCTTCCTAACGTGCATTCCACCCCTCCCTTGGGTTGGCATCAGCACCCACAGCTGTGTCAGGAGGCTGATCTTGATGGAAAGTATATATTTTACCTCAGGCTTAAATCAATAATGTGACTTTCAAGCTCTTAATTTTTTTTTTTAAATTTAGTGAAATTCTGTGAATTCAGAATTTTTATTTTAATTTGTCTTTGATTCTGGAAATGTGGAAACTGTTCTCGTGGTCCTGCTGCAGAAGTTCCAGTTGACTTACTGGTTTTGAAAATAAGGGCTGTCCTGTCCCTTTTGTGCCAAAGTTATTATCCTTGACATAGGTTTCGTTCTCTTTGCTCCTTTTGCTCCTGGCCCAGCTGGCACAGGACGTTGTTGCCCCCCTCAATCTCTTTTGCATGTGCAGAGATGAACAGAGGTAAATACACAGAGATGATTGTCTACATAGATGGCAGGTGGTTTGTGCATACCTATAGAAAGGACTTCATACACATCTCAAAATATGTCAGGAAAACTCTTCAGGAAAACTACTTCCTTGATTATATTTATTTACAAGTTGTCTGCATCTTGATACATACTTTAAATTTGCTTTTGCTTCCAAGTTGCTTAAAGTACTTTAAATTTTCCCTGGATTAAACCTAGACTGAAAACCTGAAGAAGAGTAAGGATGAAGCGTTTCTCGTGGCAGATGCCTTCAGAATTGCCTTTGAGCAGCAGCTGATGCAGAGGAAGGACCAAGCCCTGAGACTTGCAGAAGGGATAAAGATGAAGAAGGAAACTAAATTTGCGACCTGGAGGCGTCTGAGGGGCACTGGTACCTGGGCCAGCCGAGGGTCTGGGGGTTGGAAAAGGAGGGAGCACGTGGCTCGAGCACCTTCTTGGCCTGTGAGATGTGTGGCTGTGGCTCAGCTGCTGGCGGGGGCTTAGGAAGAGTCGAGAAAAAACAAAGCTGTGAATACTCACTGTGATATTAAATAGTGTGTTTTGTAATGGAGGAATTTCTGCCGTGGGTTTCACGTGTGAAATGCGGGGTGTGCCTGTGTGTAAGTGGAATATACAGGTCCTGTAGGACACTGGAGCTCCCAGTCCAGGCCTTTACTGCACCCTTTTTAAAATTACACATGTGTGAACTCCACTATCTGACTGAAAACATGATGGAATAAATAAGCTGTTACACAGGATGACAATAATATCTGGCTGCTAAAGATGCTTGTTTTAACAACAGCAGAGAAAAGCCAGGTGGAAGGGGGTGGGACTAGATGAACTTTAAGGTTTCTGTGGGTTTTTTTGTTTGGGTTTTTTTTTGTTGTTGTTGGTGGTGGTTTGTTTTGTTATTGTTTTTTTTGTTTTTTAAAATCAATTCAGCTTTTTATTTTGCTTTTGATTATTATTCTTACACTTAATATTTTACAGAGTTACAAAGCCCTCTGTGAAAGAGGAAGAATTCGAATCTCTAAAATAGGACGAATTCTACTAATCCTTTTATTCTTTAAAAAAAGGAATAAAGAGAAGTATCTCAGTTCTTATGTCCTGGTCAAAACCATTGCAGAATTTAGGAATGGGACATCAGGATATATCTGTGTTGGTAATTGACCTGGAGCTGCCAGGATTAGAAGTGTGGTTGGTCTCCCAGATTCCTTTAGCACCCTTGGGATGTGGTACTACAGGAGCAAACACCCTGACTGCCCCTACAGCAACATCATCGCTTTCAAGCTCTGCAGCCTGGTGCATACGACCCATAATTTTAATGTGTTTTAATATTTTTAGAAATCTTGCAAATGGCCTGTGTCAGAGAATCTTTGTTTTTTTTTCAGGCTACTTGCTGTTTAAAAACTAATTACCATGAATTCCACAGTTCATGTGGTTTTGTTTTCCCTTAGAGCGTCTCAAGTTGCAAGCCAACAAGAACAACCTGGGTCAGAAGCTGTCCAGCCTGCTCTCCTCGGGCGGGGACTGCAGGAGGGTCGAGGAGCTGGACAACCCCAACGAGATCCTGAAGATGCTGATAGATTTGGTCAGTATTTTGTTCACCGTGGCCCCGGGGGGAGCACACGCACAGCTTACTGTGCTGGTTTAAAAGTTAACCAGCAGGGGAAATGAACTCAACTCAAAAGAGAGATTATAAGTCAGAATAACAATTTATTAAAATAATGCAATAAGTACAGTTATACAGACAGACAATTGGTTTTAACCCACAAAACCCAACATGTATAACCCGACACCCTGGGGTATGAACAAAAGTGGTGTTCCTTGGCCCCCCCCCGAGTCCAAAGTAAAGGGAGAGGGGAAAAACCTGCTGGTGGGAGAGCTGTTGCAGTCTGGTCAAAAGTGGTGATTGCAGTCCAGTTGAGGGGGGTGGTCTCAGTCTGGTTGAGAGCGGTGGTCTGCAGTCTTCCTCTGGATCCCGCGAGTGGTGCCAAGGTTCTGAAACTCCCAGTTTATATATTCCCACTTCAGGCGGGAGTGCTCAGTCCCTGCCTCAGAGGGGGGAATTCCATAAAAGGGTATGAGGACAAGAACATCTTCCTACCTCGCAGGCCTCTACTGACAACAGTTTTTGGGAAATGGCATGGAGGCTATAGAATACACAGTTTTGGGTTACACCCATCCAGTGATGAATTGGTCCCAGTCGTTCTAACCAGGACACTTACGAACAGCACCTGTTCTGGTTCTGAGCTGACCAGCGTCTTTCTCTCCCTTCTGTGTTAAACACCCCCAGGTGAACGACAAGGAGGAGGCCCTGGCCCACCAGAGGAAGGTCAGCTACATGCTGGCCCGTGCCCTGGAGGCGAAGGAGGGTGTTTTGGGATGGGGTGAAGGGAACCATGGCCACATCCCCCCTCCCCGAAACGGCGTCCCCTCGGCTCCCAGCACGGACACTCACGGACACCCCGCAAAACCCCTGAGAAAGTCGCTGTCCTGGCCCTCGGGCAGGGCAGGGGGGCCCCTCTGCGGCCTCACGCGGGACCCGCTGGGTTTGTAAAAAAGAAACACTTTGTGGAAGCGCCAGAAGCCGCCCCGTGATTGCGTCAGTGTGAGAGTGTGAGGCCGTGAGGGCCCGGAGACCACCGTGAGGGCCCGGAGACCACCGGGAGGGCCCGGAGTTCACCGTGAGGGCCCGGGGACCACCGTGAGGGCCCGGGGACCACCGTGAGGGCCCGGGGACCACCGTGAGGGCCCGGAGACGGCTGGGAGGGCCCGGAGACGGCTGGGAGGGCCCAGAGACCATCACGGTGCTGAGAGGGGCAGGGTGGGTCAATTTAACGGTGATTGAAAACTGGATGGAGTGTTTGTGGGCTGCCCGAGCCCTTCCCTGGCCCCGCATTACCCGGTGACAGTGGGAGAGAGGTG
This sequence comes from Neopelma chrysocephalum, assembly GCF_003984885.1. Taxonomy (NCBI): domain Eukaryota; kingdom Metazoa; phylum Chordata; class Aves; order Passeriformes; family Pipridae; genus Neopelma; species Neopelma chrysocephalum. The sequence continues at coordinate 405,449 of NW_020925332.1, read as the reverse complement.
TCACCGTGGGGGGAGAGGGATGTGGTGTCACGAGAACCAGCAGGGCTGACAGAGCAAGAGGGACATTTCTGGGAGCTCTCTAAACTCACAGAGTCGGGTTTAGAGAGGAGACGTTGTTTATTCTGGGGGGGGGGGGAAGGTGGACGCTTCCACAAATCCAGCACACCGACTGTCTAAAGCTACCACTGTTTGTACACTTCAGCAAACAAAGATGTTAATGTCCATTAGCTACAAGTTACATAGCTCTGTTGTTAATTACAGAATCACAGGATCAGTTAGATTGGAAAAGACCTCTAAGATCACTGAGTCCAACCCATGACCCAACACCACCTTGTCAACAGACCACGGCACTGAGTCCACATCCAGCCTCTTCTTAAACACCTCCAGGGGTGGTGACTCCACCATCTCTCTGGGCAGCCCATTCCAATGTCTGATCACTCTCTCTTTATATTTTATATTCCATTGTGTGCTGGTTTAAAAGTTAACCAGCAAGGGAAAATGAACTCAATTCAAAAGAGAGATTTATAAGTCAGAATAACAATTTATTAAAATAATGCAATAAGTACAATTATACAGACAGACAATTGGTTTTAACCCACAAAACCCAAATGTATAACCCAGCACCCTGGGGTATGAACAAAAGTGGTGTACCTTGGCCCACCCCCGAGTCCAAAGCAAAGGGAGAGGGGAAAAACCTGCTGGTGGGAGAGCTGTTGCAGTCTGGTCAAAAGTGGTGATTGCAGTCCAGTTGAGGGGGGTGGTCTCAGTCTGGTTGAAGGCAGTGGTCTGCAATCTTCCTCTGGATCCCATGAGAGGTGGCAAGGTTCTGAAACTCCCAGTTATATACTCTCCAGTTCAGGCGGGAGTGCTCAGTCCCTCCCTCAGAGTAGGGAATTCCATAAAAGGGCATGATAATGCTCAGTCCCTCCTCCATAAAAGGGTATCAGAGCGGGGAATTCCATAGAAGGGTACAGGAACATCTTCCCACCTTGCAGGCCTCTACTGACAGCAGTTTTTGGGAAATGGCATGGAGGCTATAGAATACACAGTTTTGGGTTACACCCATCCAGTGATGAATTGGTCCCAGCCGTTCTAACCAGGACACATTGTTTAATGACTCTCTTACTTCTCATGCTAATTGATCCCTCAGTCTTTCTCTTCTTCCTTTTGGTTGGGGGGTTTCTGCGGTCAGTGCTCATGATCTGCCCCTGTTGGAATCACCCTGTATCCAGTGGGAGCTGATTCAGCCCAGGTCCTGAGATGCCTTTACTAGTTCCTCCCTCATCTTGGAAGTTCTGCCAGATGACCGCGTGGGCCATAAATTCTGCATTCCCTGTGCTCACTGCCAGTGGAAATCCTTCCTCCCAAGGTTTGATACCCTCCCCCAGGGCTGAGATCATTGAGACACATCCAACCCTAAACCTTAACAGGGCCAACAAGTTTCATGGCCTCTTTTGCTTCCTGGGCTTGAAAGTTAAAAAGATCAACCACAGAACATCCTTTCTTAGGAAAACTTTGACACAGCCCATGTTTTGCAGCAATCAGGCAGAATCTGGCCCATCACCCCCATCTCGTTCCCAGTAACCCTGCAGGCAAACTGTTAATAGTTTCTGGCTCTGTGACGTCACATCCACGTCACCGCGGGGTGAGGGTGTGCGTGTGACGTCAGGAGAACCGTCGGGGGGGCTGGCGGAGCGGGAGTGACGTCACTGCGCGGAGGAGCTGTGACGTCACGGGCCGTGGGCGGGGGCAAGAGCGCGAGCCGGCCCCGCCCCCCGCGCTGTCAGTCACACACCCGGCCCCGCCCCCCTGGCGTCAATCACCCCGCGCTGTCAGTGGCCCCGCCCCCGAGCTGTCAGTGGCTCCGCCCCCCGCGCTGTCAGTCACACCCCCGGCCCCGCCCCCGCCCCGTCGTGGCCCCGCCCTCAGGCCCCGCTCATTCCCGAGTGTGGGAAGTCCGAACGCGTGGGAAAAAGCTGAGACGAAGAACTGTGCTGGTTTTTTAAAGAAATAGTTCCGAATGCAATCACCTTGATTTTGAAACTAAATTACCTGTTATGGTTTTCTCAGTCCACTTTGAGATCTTGGTTCCCAGATTCATTGCTGAAGGGCAGTTAAGAAAGGGGGATGTGATTCTGTCACACTTTCGTGCTAAGTTACTTTACATTCAGTGTCAGTAGGTGCCTTCTCAGCCAGGTGTGTGTGCTACTGATACACTGCCATGGTGCTTACCAACCTAAAGGAGACAGTGTTACACAAATCTTTCTGTCAGACTCTTCAGCTTATGTCCTCACCACCTCAGCATAATGTTTCTTGTGGGTTCTGAATCAAATTACGTAGGGAGCTAAGGTCATACAACTGCATATGTGAGCCCTTTATCATATTTATTTTTGGTATTGTCTGGAAAAAGTGCACAGACTGCAGCAAAGGATTTCAGTGTGTTCCTGTAGCTTCTTCTGGATGTGACAGACATCCCTAAGGCAGCTGGTGCCCCTGATGTGCTGCCAGCAGAGCTGAGGGGCCAGCAGAGCTGAGGGGCCAGCAGCCGTGTCTTGGGTACCCTCTGCACTCGGGTGGCCCCAGAGGCTCACAGCTGGCTCTGAAAACTGGACTTTGTCAGTTTTCTACATTTTCTTGTTTAGAAAAGGGAGCATACGTACTGCAGGGTCAAGACAACTCCAGGTAATAAGTGAAACTTATTTTGTCACCGAGCAACACACATAGTTCAGGAATGCAGCTGTATTTCTTTCTGACATACATGGGGCTGGAGGAGTTACAGCACCACAGGCCATTCCCTGCAGCCATTCTCCTCCAGTGATGTGTCAGAAGCTTTTCAGCCCATCTGTCAGATTACAAAATATTCTCTAGACCCTCATTTGCTTATATTTAGTTCTACCCTGTAGCATTTCTTGTGTTCCTAAACCTTTTCTTTCAGTTTGCTAGTGGCAAACCATTTCATATTATTAAATCATAGGCCTGCAGCAAAGTGTTACATTATGCATATGTTTACTTACATTCTTTGTTTACATTACATTTGGAGATGAGAGAGTGAATAGAAGTTTTCAATGATGATTCACTCCACCCAACTTCCCTCTGGTGCACCAGCTGTAAGGGTTCACAATGAGATCTCTCCACTGACCATGATGAAACCCAGCCTCCAGGACAACAAGTAATTTTCTTGTGTTGGTTGAGAAACGTTTCCTGAAAGCAAGACGTTTCAGTTTCTTTATCCAATATTTCAATGACTGTACTAAGGTTTGATGAAGACAAACTGGTATCAAAGCATGAGGCTGAATTAAGACAACCATTGGTGTTCCTGCAGAGGGGGGGATTTTTCTTCACTGGAGGATAAGAATCACTGTGGCTGAAGTAATAGACTGGTTAAAAGAAATGATCCTTTTAGGAAAACACAAGTTAAATTAGATCACAACACTCTTGCTGCAATAGGAAAGCCACAGAAAAACATCAATATTTGGCAGTTATATCAATAACTAATTTTTGGAAGTTATGAGCTGGAAGTTATTTGATCCTAAGATCAGGAGTCCATTTTTATCTCTGTATTTTCTTCTAAAAAGGTAACTTTATGTGAGAGATATCTTTGGAAACCCAAGAGTGCAAATGCTATATGTGTTCAGCTAAGATAAAACACAGAATCTGAGGTTTATTTTATCCTCTTTGGTATCTTTAACATTCCTGTGTATTACTTTAAAATGTGCAGTCAGGCAAGGTATAATTTTTTTCCCTACTTCTCATGGAACTTCAAGGATATCTCCCCACAGCCAATTGCTTTACAGCCTTCAACATACGGTATACTTAACACATAGATTTAAATTATTTCAGGAACCACTTGCAGATAAGTCTCCCTTTATGTACTGACAAAGTGGGAGTGACTCCAGCCTTCAGCTGCAGAAAAGAGTTTGTCACCATCCCCCTGGCCCCTGCCTTTGAGGTATTTGTACACGTTGCTGAGATTTCCTCTCAGTCTTCTCCTCTCCAGACTAAACAGGCCCAGGTCCTGCAGTCTCTCCTCATCAGAGACACGCTGCAGACTCCAAACCATCTTTATTGCCCTGCCCTGGACCCTCTCCAGTAGCTCCTTGTCTTTCTTGTGCTGAGGAGCCCAGAACTGGACACAGCGCTCCAGATGTGGCCACGCAGAAGGGCAGGATCACCCCCCTCCACCCGTAGATAACCCGCTGACTTACTGCCCATGCAGCCCAGGGACACCACCGGCCCTCCCGGCCGCCGGGCCACGCTGCGGGCTCGGTCCCTCACGGCCTGTCCTCCGCCGGATCAGCCCGTGGATGGCGAGAACCGCCTGTCCCTGCTCACCCGGGCAGGAGCGGGGCCGGGGAAGGAAGGAGGGGAGCCGAGGAAGGAAGGAGCGGGAACGGGAAAGGAGCGGGCGCGTCCGGGCCGAGGCGGCCGCGGTGCCCGGGGCTGTACCGGGGCAGTGCAGGGGCGATGCCGGGGCGGTCCTGGGGCGGTGCCGGGGCTGTACCGGGGCGGTCCTGGGGCGGTGCCGGGGCTGTACCGGGGCGGTTCTGGGGCTGTACCGGGGCGGTACCAGGGCTGTGCCGGGGCTGTACCGGGGCTGTCTCCGGGGCTGTGCCGGGGCTGTCCCCGGGCGGTACCAGGGCGGTGCCGGGGCTGTGCCGGGGCTGTACCGGGGCGGTCCTGGGGCTGTACCGGGGCGGTCCTGGGGCGGTGCCGGGGCGGGGCGGTTTGATCTCATCCGAGGGCGCCGCGCGGGCCCGGGCGGAGCGCAGGTAACGCGGTACCGGCACCGGCTCCGGCACCGGCTCCGGGTGTCCCCGGGCGGGCAGCGGCCCCCGCCCCGCTCCGAGCGTTCCCTCCTTGCCCTCGCCCCCTCCCCGGCTCCACATCCCTGCCCGGGCCGGGGGGGGCCGAGAGGGGATCCCCGTCCCGCTGGGCTGGGGAGCCGCTCCGGGAGGGGACGAGCTGCCGTCCCTGCCTTTGCTCATGGACCGAAGGGATGCAGCGCTGGGCTCGGGATGCAGCGCTGGGCTCGGGATGCAGCGCGGGGCTCGGGATGCAGCGCGGGGCTCGGGATGCAGCGCTGGGCTCGGGATGCAGCGCAGGGGGATGGATGTGCAGCCAGCGGTACCCGCCGCCTTTGGTCGCACAGCCTGAATCAATGCCCGTCCTCTGGGCCTCTGGTTTCCTTCCTCCACCCACTCAAAGCTGGTTATTGAGCTGTTCCACCCACTGGCCTTTTTAACACTAGAAACACGTAGGTGAAACTCGTATTTTAATAAACGGTGGCGTGTAATTCATCTCAGGATTTCGGCCTAGTTGTGTGTTAGTTCCTTTGCTCGGTTTAATGCTTAGTTTTGCAGAGGTCAGACTGAGTGTCTGAGGTGGCTTGCCATTGTCAGCATTGGGAAGAGAAGAGTCTTTTTCTCATTTCAGCCTTAAGAAAGTAGTTCTTTGACATGGTAGGTGGTATTCGTATACCAACTGCTGCATTGAGTTAAAAACAGCCCTATTTCAGCACGGATTTTATTTGGATGCTTCCTATATACCAGTATCATCTGACAGGCTTGCTCCATCTCCTGAAGGTCAGTCGCACGTGCCCCTTCCTTGTGTATTTTGAGTGGAAATAATTCTGCTCCTCTTTAATGCTGTTCAGCATCTCCACAGAACCCGTGAAGTTGGAGGGGACTGCTACAGACCCCAGTGCTGCAGCTCAAGCAGGGTTAGGTACACCAGATTATCACACCCACCTTGAAATAATTCCGTAAAATAAAAAATGGAAAATTCCATCCTTACGTAAGTGTTTGGGATCTTTTTTTACAAACACAGTAATGTAGATTTGTGGGCTGGGACTTTTAAAACAAGTATTTGGTCTCTGTTTCATTATTTTAGGTATTCGGTCACTAGTGTAATACAAATAATTGCCAGTGGAGTAAAGAGAAGTTAAGGGGAATATCAGGGTGCTCTTCTTAGCTTCTTTACCAATAGTAAGATATGCTTCTCTTTCAGTCTTTTGTTGTTTTTCTTAAGGAATTAGTATTTGGGGGGCGGATGGAGACTTTGATTTTTTGGTGTTTCCCCTCTTATTTCAGCTGAAAGAAGGAGTTTTCTATCTTGACTTGTAATTTCAGCTCATCAGAATTAACTTCCTGCTGTAACTTGTAGTTGGCAAAGGTCTTCCATTATGCTCATTATTTCTATAGTTTTCATACTTAAAAGAAGATATCTGGAATGGCACCAATTATTATATCCAGGGACATTAGTAATTGAATTAATTTCCACATCCAAGCTCATTACAAAATGTGGTGGTTTTCTTGTGACGCAGAGTGAGGTCTGCAAGCTCTCTTCTCTGGATTGTTTTATGGTAGTTTAACAGTAGCAAATGCTTCTGTTAGCTTGTTTAAACCTTACTTTCATCTACAGAAGAACTCATTCTTGCCTTAAAAATGCTGAAGATGTCTTAGCTATTTGTGTTATGTGTCAGGGGAAAAAAAAGTTTGTAATTACCAAAAATAATGGATACCTATTGCTTGATATTTAAAAAGTAAAATTATTGTTGATGCTGATGTTCAAAACTGACTTCTTGGTACGATCCTAATGTCCTACATTGTGTGAAAAATTTAAAATCTTGAATTTGGGAGAAGCTGCCATGAAATCAGTTTAAAGGGAATTAGTTATAAACTGCTTATAATTATGAAAGCAAAGGTTTATCCAAAAAGCTCTTTTATTTTTTTTATTTTTAAATTTCTTTAAATGCTAAGTAGAGAGCATTATGGGTTATAATTCTAACACCTGCATGTTGAAAGGAATTGAATTAGCTTTTATGTACAGATGAAGCAAATGCTGAGCTGAAGGTGAAGGGAGGCCAAACAGGGCTTTGTTTTGCTGATGTAAAAACCTGTTGTTTAAATGTGTATCATCTGGATATTGGCCAGTCTCTGCAACTCTGATTTTCCACGATGAAAAATAGTGGAAATGGTTTTTAAGGCATTAACCAGTTAATGCATTCAAATTATTTGGAATTACTTTCAAGTGGTTCCCAGTTTAAGAGAATTTTCTGGGGCTTGGCAGATGTCAAATACAGAGTTGTAACTGCTTGGTTTGGTTGGAGATCAGCTCTCTTGATCTCCTCTCATTACAGCCCTCTCATTTCTGTTTTCTAAGATTTTGGAAATGGATGAAAAGAAACAGCTCTGAAATAAGAGGTGTTTTGTGTCTGTGTTGTATTTGGCACACGTTTGCATGACAAGATGTGGGACTGTCTTGACTGCTGCATTTTGCACGTGCCTTTCACATTCGTGTGTGGGGGGGTTGTGGGTTTCTTTTTGTGGTTTTTGTTTGTTTGTTTGTTTGTTTTGGTTTTTGTTTGGTTTGGTTTGTGTTTTTGTGTTTGTTTGTTTGTTTTAAGTTTATAAGCCTTTCATTTACTTCCATTTAGCACTGCCTCTGCTGAACCTTCCAACAAGTTCAGCTGGCTTTCTGATTTTCTCATCTGGATTATTACTGTTGGGGTGAAGTTAAACTGGAGTAATTAGCTGTTAGCAATTGAAAGTATCAGCTTCCTAGAATAATGGAATTTCAGTATCAAGTGTCATAATTGATGATTCTAGTTTTTAATGGACTATTTGCAAGTTTAATTAGACTGCTTTGTGTAACAGTTATTCTCCACTTTCTTGTTCACCATGCTGGGTAGTTCAGGTGCCCCTCAGTTTTTTTGCTCCACCTTCCCCAGTAGGGTGGAATTATGTTTCCAGGTTCTTCCCTTCCCCTTTCTCTTTATTACATTTTCCTTTTAAGTGTAGCAGTCGAGACTATGAGTTACTGTGTTACAAAGACACTTTTTTTTTGCTATAGGTATTTTTAGAAAGTTTAATCTTGTCTACTTTGCAACCACATTTTATTTTGCCTGGAAGCTTTTTTCTTGTGTTTGCTTTCAGTGACCTATGGTTCTAATTCAGGTTGCTGCTTTTTGTATTGAGTGGAAAAACAATGTTATACAAATATCATTCCAGGAAGGACAATTTCTCCCTTGTTTCCCATTCTTTGTGCCTTTTATGCAACTCTGTTATGTGCAGGTGATCAAGAGTGACTCTATTCATGTTGGCTCCCATCTGCTGCTGTGGTTGTTTTGTGAACATCTGTCTTCTAAAATATTAAAACATGTAACCAAATAATTAGCTTGCCTTATAATTTTATGACTTACAAAGTACATTTGATAAGGAAAGAGTCTATTTTTAAAGTATACTAGTTATTTGTTACACCTCTGTGTTGAAGAAGTATCACACAAAACAGGGTTTGTAAAATGATCATCAGAAGTTTGTAGTAGAATTACAATTCCTGATTATTTTTTTTATGCTTAGAGTCCAGTTAGTGAACCACCTTTTCTAAAGTTGAAATGCATTACTGTCACAAAAATGAAAACTAGATACTCATATTATGGGCATAACATAGCAAAGAATCCTGCATAAGACAATGCTGAATAAGAGAAATATCTAAAAAAAAAAGATGTTAGAAATAATGTATCTTGTCTGTGGTGACAGTACCTTGATAAATGCATAAGAGAGTGAAGAACTTGTCACATCAAATCCAAGGAATATTGCTGGGAATAGCATATTTATGAAGCAGTAGTAAAAGATGCACTGTTTGCATATACAAAGCTTGAATACAGGCAGAGAACTTTCAAGGTGTGCACCAAGGGTGTGGTTTTAGGAGTTGATGTAGTGTGTTTCCTGTGTTATATGAACACCATGACTACAATTCATTCTCTCAACCTGCTAAGGAAGAAGGAAAGGAAATACAGAATGAATACATGTGCAGTTTTAAGGCTGTATTAGTAGTTAGGCCACAATATAAACAAATGATACAAGCATGCTTTGACATTTATACGTCAGAATTAGTGCATTTCAGAAATGGTTTTGAAATGATTTTTTGTTTGTTTTTTTTTTCAGAATGTGAGAAGTGGAGAAACTACAATTAATTTCAATACTCTAATATTATTCAAAATTATTTTTGACACTGGGAAGCTGAATATTCTTCTCTTTCTGGAGTCATCATATGTAAGAATTGTCTAAGGCTTTGTAAAACTGTTGCCCAACAGACTGGAACATGGATCCACAGCTGGACCCCATGAAGGATGACTTGCCCTTAATGGCAAACACCAGCTACATGCTTGTAAAGCACTACGTGTTGGACTTGGATGTGGATTTTAAAAGTAAAGTTATTGAAGGCAGCATAGTTTTATTCTTTGAGACTGGGAGCCAGCACAGGAAAACCAGCAGCACTGGCAGGGAATGCTGCCAGTCAGAGTGTGATCAATCCCATAAAATGAGGGCATCTGGGCCCTGCCACGTTCCTGTGACAAATGTGAGTGCCTGTTCATCTGAAATGGAATGTAATGGTTCTGCTGTCAGTGGTAAAGGTGAAGAAGATGCTTCTGATGGAAATGGTAACCATAGCAACAGTGAACAGGCTTCTGGGATTTCCAGTTCAGAGGACTGCTGTGACAGGGAGAATCACGGGAACGAGGATTTTGTGCTGGTGTTGGACTGCTGTGATTTATCTGTGCTAAAGGTTGAAGAGGTAGATGTTGCTGCTGTGCCAGGCATTGAAAAATTTACCAGGTCTGCCAAGCTGACCGATGTTTCAGAGGAGCTGGGGAACCTCAGGAATCAGATTGTGCAGGAACTTGTGGCTTTACCTGCACAGCGCTGGAAGGAGCAGCTGTGCTGTTTTGCTGACTGCAGCCGGGCACCTGGCTGTGGAGAGCTGCCCTTTGCTACTGGCCCTTGGAGCCTGGAGATCAGGAAACCGGGAGTTGGGACTCCAGCAGACTTCCCTCACGCTGTGAGAATATGGTACAAAACCAACCCGGGCGGAAGATCCGTGGCGTGGACCACAGACCAGAGTGGCAGGTATGGAACTGTGGTTTGCTGAGAGCTTTGTGTGCAATCATTTTAAATAGCTGCAAGAATGTAGTAGAATGGTGTAATTGCTGAGCAGCTGTGAAGATCATGAGCACACTCTTCCAGAGTTTTCATTTCAGCCTTGGTTTGCATCCTTTTGCTGTCCTCCAGGAGAACAGACAAACTCTCTGCTCATGAAGCTCCCATGGACTCGAAGACCCCAGGCCTGTCCAAGTGATTGTGTCTTTTCATTCTGAGCAGGAGTAAATAATTTGTGTGTGTGTCAGTAAGTGTGTGCAGGGAATAGGGAATTATCATTTAGGGGAAGAAAAGGTGTGAATGACAGGTTATTTGCACTGTAATACTCGGTGCTCTTTTTCCTCCCTGGCTTACACAGCTGATTGTACAGCAGGAAGATCAATACATGTAACATTTAACACTTGCTTCACAGCTAGTCCTTTATCAATATTGCAGTCAGCTTAGAAATGCAGTCCTTTGCTGTTTACTCTCATAATGAACTTCTGAAATTTCCTTCATCTTTTGTGTTAAGTACGTTGATGATATAGCAAATGAACTGCAAACTGAAACGAGGAAGAATTGGCATTATATCTAGTGGTTGTGAAAATGTGTGGTACTGTACAGAAATCTTTAATGTAAGCTCTTTATAGGAGGGAATAGCAAATAGTTTCAAGCTGATTTATTTTCAGGCTTGTGTAGGGTATTCCAAAAAGTAATGTCTGTCAGAAAATCAATTTTCACACCAGACCTTCTTGCTACATTTTTAAAAGAAAGTCTCATGTGATGAGCCCATAAATATAGTGATAAAGGTCATTGTACAAAATGCTGCCAATATTTTCTGCCCTTTCTAAAATTAAAGCCCATTTATAATGTATAAAGTATTTTCACAGTATATTTGCAGGGGAGAATTTCTTAAATTGTTCTAAATTATGCACGTGGTGCTTTTTTAGGCAGATGTCAAATCCTTTGCCAGAGGAGTCTATACTGTTGTTCCAACCCTGAAGAAAAGTAAATAACAAAGTACAAACATTGTGTTGACTGCTCCAATGTTTCCTCTAATTTAACACCAGTACAATGTTTTGAAATTCAGCCTATGCACAACTTTATCAAGAATTCAATTTTATTTGTTTTAAACAATGATGTATTATAATACACATACAAAAAAAATCAGTTGAAACAAAGCTTTTTGGGGATGAGCTTAGGCAAGTTAAGTGTATACAAACGTTATCACAGCAGGGCACACTTCTGTTTTTAGCAGAGGAATTGAACATGTGGATATTTACATTTGAGTAATTACTAAAGCAGTATGAAGTTTATTGGATTACTCATGTCATATGCAGTGATTCCTAAAGAACAACAAATGGTATCATGAATACAACGGAGAATTAAAACAAAAATAATAATAATAATAATTTAAAAAGTGTAGGCAGGCCTTGAGTACGAAATGAACAGATTTGATTTTCCTGAAAATGTGAATGGCATCAAACGAATATTTCTAAAAAATTTGAATTAGGTCCTCTGAGTTAGTTGTCCTAACTAAGAGGAAGGCCATGAAAAAACACATGGGTAATTATTGACTGGTGTTTTTTCCAACAGAAAAATGAAAACAAGAATACCTGGCAGGTGTGTAAATTGATAAGGCAGAATAAAAAATTGGTGTGATTCAGATGCCAGGAAATCCTGCTTGCTTTGTGGAAATGACAGTGTAATGTAGGGTAAGAAACAGCAGTGGTTTTAGGGGGAGTGTCCTTGTAGTTGCAGGAGTTGCCACCTTGCATCCTTAAATGGAGACAACTCTTCAAGAAGCGGGAAATGTGTTTTTTCAAATACAGGAAAGGGGTAGAGTGGCTGAGTTGGGTGTTTTCCTTGAGGAAGCCTCAAACAGTCACTGACCAGAGCAGTTTGATGTGGCTGAGCCCTGGGACGTGTTCCAGGGGTTTGGTGGCAGGATCTCAGGGCCTGCAGGTTCCTGTTTGGAGAACAGAACATCAGCTGAATGTTCATCATTAGCTTTAAGGCAGCAGCTTGGTTTTTCATTATAATTGACAGGCTTACATGGGAGGCAGAGATCTGCCAAGAACTGGTTTGAACTGGTCTTGTTATGGTATGAAAATATGTGGACTGCTCAGGGGTTAGGATTGCACGACTCAAATTTTCCTTGGAGAGATTCCTGAGCAACAGACAGTCCCAAGTCTGCTCTTGGAGCAAAACCAAACAATACCACAACCAGTTCTTGGTCTCTCCAGTAGCCTGGATGGCTGTTCACTGGGAATTACTGGTCATAAAGTTGTGTGTCATATTACTAGTCATAAAGTTGTCCAGATGAGTGACTGGAGATACGTTTTGCAGGCACTTGTTTTTCCAGTGTAACAAGTAAACAGACAAAGAATCTGAGTTCTCTGCTTATCTTTCTTTTGCTGCATGCAATTTCCTTATCTGTTCCAACCTGTCTTGGCAAAGATTATGGATGGCCTAAATATTACATAAGTAGATGATCTGAGTGTTACAAGACCATTAAAAGTGAAAGACCAGAGTTGGAGAGGGCAGATAATAGGAAAAAAGAAAGGAACTGAGAAGTTTCTTGCTAGCAGGGGTAGAGATAAATCAGGAAAAAAAAAAAGGCAAATATTGTATCAATTGACAAAAGCAGTCTAAATCTAATTATTTGTCATTCTGTACCTAGGTTAGCTGGTAATTTTTCTGCTCAGATCGTAGCCATTGCAAAGTAGTTTTTACCTTAACAACCCATCTCCTATTTGCTAAAGTGTCATGATGATTTTTAAACTCAAGTAATGAAAGATACCGATCAGAACATTTTTATTCTCAAGCATTCACAAAATAATGGATTGTGCTCCCAGAATATTAGCTTTAAATGTCATAGGTTTTAAAAAATTATGTAGTGAAGTGATGCATCCAAGATTTTTTTTCTTTTGCTGGAGAAACCTACTGACTGTGATTCTTTATATAAATCATATTAGAAAAATTAGCTTTTTTTTTTTCCAAGCTAAATGTGTTGTTATGCAAGTAATAGGAATTAAGATAAAAGTGCAAAATGCAACAAAAGAAGTAAACCAAGAATCATTACATCCATCCAGTAGCAACAGCAAGGGAGAAGGAGTTAAATGAAAGGCCTTGTTACCTTCCCAGCTGTGGCTAAGGGGCTAGTGAGGAATTGGCTGGCATAAAACATTGCAGCTGAAATTGGAAAGGGGCAGTAAATCAAGAGGCTGCTGCCTGGGAGAGGGTTAGAGACACTGCAAAAAGAGCAGTACTGCAAGGAAGCTTGCTCTGTGAAAATTGAGAGGGAGGCTGAAGCTGATAGGGAAGAAATTCTTTCTTCTTGTTATGTGCCTCGTGGTTGAAATCCTGAAAGACAGGTGAGCATTACCTTACTCTAAGAATAAGGGTAAAAATGCCAGGATTTATTGAGGCTTGGACTAAGGAAAACTCAAAAACTAGATCTGCTGCTGAGTTTGCATGAGCCTCCAGGTTGTTAATCCAGGAGCTGGGATTAATGATAATGAAAGCACTACTGTAATTACCACAGGGAGGTGTTACAGGTTGAAGCCCTGCAATGGCATCTTCAGAGGATACTCAGAAGCCTTCTTTGGCCTTGTGGGTTCAGCTGAAAGCCAGGTGTGAGGCTGGAAGACTCATGCAAAAGCAGTGGAGGGGAAAGACTAGAGTTAGTCTTCTCTAGTTCGTGTAAAATTGTTGTGGTAATCTTGATTTTCTTGTCTGAAATGACTTAGATTGTAATTTTATTGGTCACATCATGCAGGTTTGAGATCCACAAAGCTGAGGTTTAACCTCTTTTTAAAAGAAAGTTTCATGTGATGAGCCCATAAATATAGTGATAAAGGTCATTGTACAAAATGCTGCCAATATTTTCTGCCCTTTCTAAAATTAAAGCCCATTTATAATGTATAAAGTATTATCACAGTATATTCTCGGGGGAGAATTCCTTAAATTGTTCTAAATTATGCATATGGTGCTTTTTTAGGCAGATAAAAAACACCTCAGTACAACAGTAGTTTTGATTTTTGACGGAGAACTTAATTCAGTCTTTCTTACTGTAAATCCAGCTTCAATGCCTTTTTCTTCTGTCTAGGCCATGTGTTTACACGATGGGATCACCAATAAACAACAGAGCCCTCTTCCCATGCCAGGAGCCACCCGTTGCCTTGTCCACCTGGCAAGCCTCTGTCCGAGCAGCTGCAGGCTTTGTGGTGCTCATGAGTGGGGAGAACTCGGCAGAACCAGCCCAGCTTCCAGAAGGTGAAATATATTCTTTACGGCAAATTATTTTCTGTACTTTTAGAATTAGAAATAAAGCTCAGTAAACGCGTGGTTTTTGAAAGAATGACGTTCCCAACCCCAAAAGCACTTCCCTGTCTCTTTGCAATCTCCGTGTCACTCTGTGGAGAAGTTACCTGCTCAAGGATAACTTGGTAAGAATTGAAAGCATCAGCATTTCACTGTGTTGCTTTTTACTTTTTCTTTCCTCCGTGTTTCCAAAGCTAGATTTCACTTTTCATAAGCTGGCTTTGTTTTAATCACTCTGCAGTTGAATGTTTCATAGATGAAGTACCTTATCAGGCTCTCAACAACTTCAGGCCTTGGTAGATAATTATCTCTAGTTTTAGTTCTCCAGGCAGAGTGTAGCTCAGCGTGCCAGTGATTACAAGCACTCATTGTGTCATATCTGTTTCCTGAAATACATGGAATAGATGAGGAATATCAGGTCAGTGCCCTGAAAATCTGATCTCTGGGTGGGTTTTTTTTGCATTTATAGAACACACCTTTTGCAATAGCAAAATTTCTTCTGTGTTGGTTAAACTTTATTCTCTAAACTGTCTGCACAGAGAAGGAAGTTTTTAAGGGAGTCCTACACCTAATAAAGTATGTCCTGCTCCCATTAGTTTTGATATATCATGTCAAACTGGTTCAGTATTTTCTAGTGTAAGTAGTTCTGATAAAAAGCAGCATATAGGAAAGGGTTAGAAATAAGTATTTCTGGGGGAAAGAATCTTCTATCCCCTTTATATAGGCAAGTTTATTCTTGGGGGAAAAAAAAAAGAATTAAAATCTCCCTGATTTGAGAACCATCAGTTAATCCATTTGCATGGAATTGTCTGGCCATGTATGAAGCCTCTTTCAGGGCTTGTCTCTGCTGTTAAAATATGGAAAACTGCCATGATGAGCTGCTCAGCTCACTTGGAAACTAATACTTTCCTGTCTCAGCATCAAGAAAGCAAGAAGACTTGACTTCAGACTAGGATAAAGGCTTTGCCATCAGTGTTTAATTAGTTTAATTAGAGACCCTCATTATCTTGGTCCTTAAATACAGATGGAAATGGCAAACCAGGGAGATGTTTGGAATTGTAAAAATTTACGAAACAGATATGGGGGGAAGAGGGAAAGAAGTAGTATTGAGAGGAATGTTTTAAAACCCAAACATCCTTAATGAATTTAGGAATACAAATTCATTAGTTAAATTAGCAGAACTTTTAAGAGTTAAAAAGTTCAAAATGGTCTGTTGTGTTAAATAACCTGTCCCATGTAGATCTTGTTGTTAGGCAGTTATGGAAGGCATATGGAATGTGTTCAACTTAAAGTTTTGTCTTTACACAACGAAAAAGCCTTTCAGGGTTACTTCAATTACAGTAAGTTTGCCATATTATTTATATGCAGTATGCTATTGCTGTGCTGCATGATTATAAAATGATACATAACTGGCAGAATAGCAAAATATATTTTTTAAAGTGCAATTTGTCAGAAATAATTAGCATTTTGGCAAGCAGCTGTGAATTAACCTATTCTGAAGAAAATTACAGGTCAGCTGAATATCTTTGCCCTTACAAGTTATATTTATAACCAGTATGCAGGCAGGCAATAAAAGAACAGCAGGCAAGGTCAGTTCCTTCATGCTTTTAGAGGTCTACATTGTGCCTCACAGACACATCTCCCCGTGTGTAGGTGCAGCAATCAGTGCACAGCTAATCTGGGTGTGCTCTCATGCCCAGATTCCCCCTTTGCAGGTTTTGGTAAGGGTGAATTTCCTCCCGTATGTGCCATTTTTGCACTCTGCCTTCAACAAAACTGTGGTTGATCCCATCATTTGGAATCGAGTGAGGCCACTTCTGTTTGCAAATAGTGATAAAGACACATGTGCAAGTAGAAATAGGAGCTATTTGAGTATGACCTAAAAGTGTTTAAAAATACCGTGGTTCTTTAGGGAGTAATTAGCAAAGGGAAGTTAATCAGGGAAGTGCCACTGGCAGTGTGCTGTGGGAGAAGGCTTTGCACAGAGCTGTGTGTGTGCAGTGTGAGCCATTTAACATTGATTTGTCAACGCTTTTCAGTTTTCCTCTCCTTCAGCACACTACTGTAACACACAGAAGGTGCAAATACATTTAGTCACAAACACCTTTGCACTTGTTTGATTCACGTTCAAGCAGCAGATATTCAGCCATTAGGTGTGAGGTTGGCTGGCTTGCTTTTTGTGTGCTTACTCTGCCATTAGATAATCCTTGAGCTTGTTTTGACACCTGCTCTTACAGTGAGAAGGTGTGTTCTGTTACTGGGAGGAAACAGGGTGCTGCAGAAGCCACTGCTGCTGTTCTGTACTTAGCAGCAGCAACAGTTGCTTTTGTTTTGCTCCTCTCACTTTTCAGAAGGGAAAACAAAGGAGTCCAGCACTGGTGTTGATTGATGTCCAGCACGTATCAGGGAGTGCAGCACGGGGAGCTGACAGCTCATCACATCTGCTCATCCCTCTGAGCCCATGCTGAACAAATGCTTTGGCACGAGTGCCTGGCTGCTCTGTGGGAAATTCTGGCTTTCAGATGAGATCAAAGATCTCTACAAGTCACAAAGAGTTTCAGAAAGCTGGAGGGTTCTTAATCCTGGTGCTCCAACCAAATAGTAGTTTTTGCATAACTACTTGTTTAGCTGCAGTTTTCTGTGTTAACATTAGCCCTTACTTTGTGTGTCAGGTGCTGTGTAGGGTCACCTCTCCTTTTCCCTAGAGGCAGCTGAGCTTGGTGGTTGTAGCACGTTGTGAACATCATCTGTATTTTGTGGTGTTTGTGTTAGTGCAAGCTATTTCAGGGAAAACATACTGATAAGTACAAATACTCACAATGGTTTTGCATCTGGCACCAACAGATACTAACTCGGGCATTTTTTCCAGTTATAATGAACTCTACAGGACTCGAACAATTTTAATGATTTCAAAGATAACTAAATGCATTAAAAATTCTAGGAAGGAATTACATCATTCATCATTATTATTTCAAGTAGAAGAAATAAACGACCTTTAAATTGTTCTTTTGCGCAATTATAAATAGATTAAAATCTCCTGCTCTGGTTAAACGTTCGCATGGAAAGTTTTTCAGTCACAACCCATGGAACAGGTGATTGTTGCTGCATGGTTTTTATAGCTATGGCACGATAGATTTGCTCTGCAGAACTGAAAAAAAAAATATTTTCAGAATTTCCTGTGGAGAAAAGAACAAAATATTTTGGAAGTATTATAATTGCCTAAAATAATCATGTGTAGGATTCAAGTTCTTTTAAAATAACGTTACAAATAGCAGGACTGGGGTGATCTTCCTCTGTTTTTTCCCATGGGCTGACCCCAGCGTAATACCTTGTTCTTCCCGAGGTGTTCTTGCTTAGCCTGAAGATGTTGTTATGGTGCAAAATGCTGTGTTTGGTAAAGAAAGCCCCTCCCTGCTCCCGCTGCGCTGTTTTCTGTCATCCTAGAGGTGGTGCTGTCTCCAAGGTAGACGCTGGAAAGCACAGGGAAAACGCAGGGTGGGAAAAGGAGTTGTGATCCCGATCTATGTCCTGGGATAAATCGTGTGATACAGATGAAGGAAAGCAAAACAAAGCCCACTGACGTGAAGAAAGTGTAAGGAGGGAGGTGAAGTTATGGGAGAGAAGGTCAGGCTGGAGACAGTCTCACCAGCAGTGAGAGGAGAAGACAAAATATGAGTTAAAATATTAGTTAAGCTGCCTTTGGAACAGTTCTTCATGGTGCTGTCTGCAGGGAAGCCTTGCCAGCAAAAAGACCACTTCAGTCACTGATCAGCCAATGCACCATTTTCCAACCGGGATGATCCTGTGGTTCTGTGGAGAGAACTCACTTGTCGTGCCTGTGCATGTGATTTCTGTTGTTCAAGACAGAACAACTGTAGGATGAGTATAGAGTATATAGTATATAGTGTATATATATAGATAGTTCTACACTATGAATGCAGAAGGCATCTAAATTCCCTGCAGGAAATGGATTGAGCTCTGGTTGGGTGTGCAGAGACAGTGGAAGTCTTGGATCTTATTCTGGGAGGATCCATAGTTCACATGATTTCTGTAATGCTTGCAAAATAGGACGGGCTTTGGTACCTTTGCTCTTTTGCATGGTTTGCTCTAAACAGCATCTGTTCATTGCTGATCTGTGTAGATTTCTGAATGCTGCACGTGCTGCTCTCTCTGCACTGCTGAACTGATTGACATTCATTTTGACATTCTGTTCAAACTACTTGTGTTTTGGTTTTTTTTAAAAAAAGCATCTGTGGTCTTGCTTGCTCTAGCCTGTCTTACTAAACTTGTTTCTGACTGTAACCCTCTCTAATCTCTGTTTGCCTAGCACAGGCCAACACCCTTTGCTTTTAGACAATCTCCCCATATTTGTGAGAGGCTTCTCCTTTGCACCTCGTGCCGTTTGGAACAGTTTTCTGTGGCTGCTTTTTGACTCCTGTGCTTTTCTCAGAACACGGTTGAAAACACGTGATGGTTTTTCCATTGCAATTCCTCAAATTTTCACTCTTCCCCTGCTGTTATTTAATTCTTAAGATTTTACGGTTAGCAGGACTGCAAGGAGCGTTCTGGAATGCTCTGTGTGGGACGGGTGCAGCACCTCTGAGCCTGGCCTTGTGCAGGTGTCAGTCAGTGGCAAAGCTGCTGCCAACTGCAGTGTGTGCAGGCTGGGGCCTCCAGCACAGTTCCCATCAATGAAACCCTGCACATCAGGAGTTTGGTAGTTTGAAATAATATATTGTTGCAGTCCTGGGTGACCTTTTTCTCTCAAGGTGGTATTTGCTTGTCTTGGCTCATTTGTAGCTTTGGTAAGTTAATAATAATAAAAAAAAAAGGTGGGGTGAAATTTGCCAAACGGTTATCCTCCTTGTTCCTAATGTGTTTGGAGCAAAGGAGTTCATTCTGCTTGCATACTGACAGGAGGTAAGGAAAATTAGAGGAGTAAATATACATTCACCTGACAATACAAAAGGGTTTTGGTGTTGGATGTTGCCAAAAGTGGAAGGGGGTGAGGGAATATAAGTGCATATTAAAGAGACAAAGGCTTTATCTGCCTCTCAGAAGACTTCACAAACAGTATTTTTTTTTGTACTAAATAGCAGGTGAAAAATTTATCGAGGCTAAACCCAAAGATGTTTTTGCTTGTCCTTCCTTTGGACAGCTTGACCCTCTGTGGTCATTAAGGTGGGAAATCAAGAGGTGCTTTGCAGCAGTTGTTTATTTCCTTTCCTTTATGGCTTGGTGATATCCACTTGGTCGTGGATTTTTCCTTTTTAAATTTTTGGTAGTGTTCCACAGCCCTAGTCAGAACAGTATTGCAAAAGAACAAGTATTAATGTTCTCTTAAAATAAATGAAGTTTGTGTGTTTCCACAGTTGCCCCAGCTACGGTTGTTTGCACATGATTCATCAGGTTGTAGCTCATGCCAGGCTCCTTCCAAGAGAATTAATCTATTAGTGTGGTGTAGTGACTGTATTATGGGCATAAATGAATGTGTGGATGTGACTTTTAAGCTATATCCTTTTTAAAGGGGCAAACTGAAAGTCAAAGCAACATTTATATTAATGGGAAGTGTGCTGTTCTAAAATGTCCTCCAGTTTAACAAAATCTGTTTGTACATACAATCACCCCATCCATACTCCTTGTCTTCCCACACTCTGTTCCCATAATGATAAAGCATCTTTTTACCTTCTGACAGACTCTCATCCTGTTTTAGCACATTCTGCACATCATGAGCAAATTGTTGACTTGTGTGATGTCCCACCTGAGTCCAAGCTTTGATTTCCTGCTGCCAGGTTGACACATCACGTGTCTCAGGTTGCCAGGTCCAATTCACAGGCATTGGTGTTATTTGTTGTCATTTGGCTATCAGTTTGGTGCTGTCCAGAACACAAGGAAAGGTTTTGTTCTGTGTGACATAACACAAACAAGACAAAACCATAAGGTGGTAGGTCCAAGGCTGAAAGAATTAAGTTTTAATATTTTGTGTATGTTTGTATTTAGAGGTGTTATTAGATTTCATGTCTGATGTAATTCTTGGGCAGTAACAGCACAATCAGGTTAAGTTGCATTAATAACATCCCACTTATGGATGATTTATTTACAGATGCATCAGCAGATAGAGCAAAGTTGGAGGTGCAAGTAAACAGCACTGAATTCGTGGTGGTTACAGGTGATTGTTCTTCTGCGTGTCGGTGAAATTATTTTTCTTACCTCAGAAATACCAGGATTAAAGGTGGGAGGTTTGGCCCAAAATCTCGAGTACATAAAAGTGTCAAGTGCCTAATGTGTGCTGTGAGACTGATGAGTCTGTGCAAATGTTCTTTTTGTTTACAGGTACCTTGAGCTGGTACTACTACGTGTCTATGCCAATGCCAGCATCCACCTTCACCATCGCTGTGGGGTGCTGGCAGGAGGTGAAGCAGCAGGAAGATAAGGAGCAGTCCCTCACACCTGCTGCTCAAACAAACACTGAATTTTTGTTGCCATCTTTACAAGCTGATTTCAGGTTGGTGTTTATAACCAATTGTTGAAAAAATGAGATATATGGGTAGGATTTCCATTTGCTCTCTGGAATATGAAAATGAGTCATATTAGTACATGAATCAAAATAGAACTTGTTTAATCTGAACAGAAAAACCTTGACAGGAAGATAATTCCAAAGGCATTATTTCATGGGTATGGGTGTGGTTCTTTTTATGTGAAAACAAGCTGCTTGGTGAGCAATAGGGTTCATAAATCCCACTATCCTCAGGATTTGTGTCCCACATCCTGTGTTGCTGCAGCAATGCCAGTTCCTGTCCTGTTTCTTACAATGTCTGGCTCTAAGATCTTTCATGTCCATTCTGGACACCCAGTGCCCCCTGCTAGAATATTGCCTGCTCACAGTTCCCCTCCCCTGCCCTCATGGACCTCCTTTGGAGCCTCTCGTGTCTTCCTCGAGTTGTGAGGACCAGAATGAGACGTGATGGTCTGGGTGCTGCCTGAGCAGCTCTGAGCAGGGGGGGTGGTTGTGTCCGTCTCTCTGCACTGCAGCTGTGGGATCTGATTTTCCTTGGTGGCTGCAGTGTCACACCAGTGCTTCCAACCCCACCAGGCAGGGTGTTTGTGAAGGTGTTTGTGAAGGGTGTGTCTTTTGCAATTGGACTTGTATTGGCCTTTTTAGCCACCAACTTGCAACAAACATGGGTAGAGCCCTTCCCAAATCTTCGTTCACGAAGCCTGGCCATGATGATGATGATGAAGTGAAGGGTGTGAGGCCCCAGTGATTTCCTGGGGAGCTCCAGCTGTGCCAGGCTGCCTGCCCGAGTGAGAACCATCCATCCTGTGGTAGTTTGGCCTAGGCCTTCCTTGGTGACCAGCTTGTAACCAAGGAAGTGCCCAGATTTACCCGGTATTCCCTACGATTTTTACGTAAACTGGGGTATAAGAAGAAAGGAGGAAAGGCCTTCGCTCTCTTTCCTTCTGGCAGCTTTGGAGGTGCAGATCTCCCTGTGTTGAGTCTGTCGGGTTGGAGAGTGAGGCCTGGTAAGGCCTTGTCGACCTTGGGAGGCGGAGGCTGACAGCAGTCGCTCCAACGTGACTCTCCGTTGTCCCAAGGAGAGTAGTAAGATATTCTCTGCTAATTCTTTTAGTTGATAGACCTTGGGCTACTGATCGGGATAATATAGATATATATATTATTTTGGTTTTTGTTCTTCCCTTCCCCTTTCCCTTTTCCCTGTGAAATTGTATATATCTTTCAACTGTACATAACTGTAATATAAGTGTAAATATATTTATATATATTGCTTTGTCTCTCTCTCGTTTTCGGTTCTTTTGGTTTTTTTTCCCCTCTTCTCCCTTGGTTTGGGGTAAGGTTTGGAGACTTGGCAGAGAGCCAGCTCCAAACCATAACAATCCCCACTCCCTGAGTGCAGCCTGGCAGTCAGTTCTGTGCCCACCCTGCACACCACCAGCCAGGCTGTGTCCTGCCAGTCTGTCCAGGCTGTGGGAAACTCTAATCCGTGTTTTGCAGAACTCCAGGCAAACGACTGCCAGTGCTCTCTCCCCTTGCCAACAGAAATTGCTGTTTTGTTGTAGAAGGTGATTAGGTGAGTCAGGTCCTAAGTATTTGAAACTTTGCCAAAAAAAAACCCCTTACCTTTTAGATGGCTGTTTTGGGCTAATGCTATGTTAACATTAAGACAGTGGAAGTCCTTATGGTTTTGGTAAAGCTAGTGAGACTTTGGAACATGAGAACGAAATAGAGTTATTTTTTTTGAATTTGAAATTAAAGGATTCTGATGGCTTGCATCTTGGCTAATTTTGGTTAAAAAATTTCTTATTAATGTTGACAATAGAAATTTTTATAATTTACCTAGGATCAATAAGACATGCCTATGCAAACTTTAAAATAGTTTATAGGTTTGATAAGCCTCTAGAAATTGTTTTGTGTTTATTCCTTTGCCATTTTTATATTTATAATATGACTGCCTCTACTGAAGTAAGCTGTAGATCTTCACTATAGTATTCTTCTCTAATGTACAGCACATCTGGTAATAGGATTTTTTATTGATTTGGTGCAAAAGATTATTTTGGCACAGTGTTGCTACCTTTTGTAAAATTTCTGAAACACAGGAAATATTTTTGTAACTTTTCATCAGTGCAAGTTTTAATCTGTGCAATGTCATTGTTATGAGTTGATTTGTGTGATGGTTATTGGATGAGTTAATTGACACAGTGTGATGTATCTGCAGCAGTTGAGTTGGTGAGAGTGGAAAAAACAGAGCTAATGTGTCTTGGGGGGGGAAAAGATCAACAAAATCCAGTGCAGGTAAAAAAGGAAACCCTAAGTGTTTTGCAGCTAATTAGGACATAAAAATTATGTCCTTAAAAATATGCTCTTACAGTTATATCCAGTTGATCTTTATTTGGGGTTAGCACAACACAGATTGTTACTTATTTTAGTCTCTGAGACCAGGTTACCAAACTAACATTGTGCACAGTAGCAGACATTTCTAGAAAGGCTGTGAAAGGGATAGAGAAGCAAATGTTAAACCTGTGCCTCAGATAAGATAATGGAGATAAACTCTGGGCATCAGGAAAAGGAAGGAGTTCTGAAAGAAGCTGTTGAAATGTGTAATGTGATTTTTATCCAGGTGCCAGTGAGTTTGACTTAAGGAGGCTGTATCAAAGTGAATGTTAAATGGAACTGTGGTGCTTTTAACTTTATCTCCTCGTGGTCATTTAAGTACTTGGCAGTTTTTACAAGAGAGGGGGTGCTAGCTTTCCTATTCCTGCCTAATCTCAACTCTGATAATAAAATACAAAGTGACATTGTTTTAGAGCAGAAATATACTGGATTAGACCATGCTTAGAAAAAAAAAAGTGTACTGATGGATGTGGTTTCTTTACATACATAATCAATGAAAGAACTTTGAGTCCACATCTTTGACAGAAAGACCTGTGTAGAGTGCTAAAGTGTTGACACTGCATCAAAATCTTGTCCTTTTCTAGATGTTATCGTTTTGTTTTCTGTGCCAGCACTTAGCTTCAGCATGATCTTCCAAGTATAAGTGCTTTGGGCAATGCTGGGTGCTTTGCCTGTCCAGGCACAGTAGAACCAGGTGCTTTAAATTGAAATTTCCAACCAAAGAGAAGCTCTCCACTGTGCAGAAGACAGGCTGACAGGTGAAAACATGAAGTTGATCTCTGTTTAAATATGAGTCTATTTGGGCAGATAACTTATTGTGAAGGTAGATGACTCAGTGTTTAGGAAGGATTTGATTTACCCCTCCTTTCCTCCAGCTCCAGCTCTGGATATCCTGCAAAAGTAGCATAAAGTAAGGCTGAGTCTAATGTGGCATTATTGAATGTCTACAGTGATAACCCTGAGTTGATATCTGCTGCTGTTCTTTACTTAGGAAGAAAAAAAGAATCACTAAAAGTGAGAGAATTTAGTAACAGCAACAGAAAAAATCCCCCGTGGGATTTCATTCTAATTGCACGTTTGTGTTAATGTATCTTAACATGTATGGGATTTTATTTTAGTAGTCAAATTTGAATAGGAATTTTCTGAATAAATATTTTTTATTGTTATTAGTTCTCTTTACATATATTTTGAGCATTTATTCTCTTGATGCATATCTGTTATGAAAACAAGATGTGACTTTTTAGTTATGAGTAACGATTATCAGTCCTACCCATGTAACAATGAGTGTTTTCACTCATTATTTCACTCATTATTTCATTCACCCAGTGTAACAGCAGTGTGAGAATACAAGTGAGCTGCTTTTATGGAAATTCATTCTGTCTTTCTGATGTCTGGAGAATATCCCTGTCTTAGCACAGTCAGTCGTGCACATTTCTGGTGTCACATTAAGCTGTTGTGTTGTTTTGTCCCTGTCAGCTGGCAGGAAGCAGCGTGTGGCCATGTGGACTATCCCTGCCGTTTCCAGAGCCCCGCAGGGAGCTGCCAGGCTGTCATTCCTCACAGACTCTTCTCCCCCCGGTGCCTCCTGGAGCTCTGCGAGGAGCGTTTGCTGCAGCTCATCCCCCGGTGCCTCTCGGCTGCTTTCGCCACGCTGGGCACCCACCCCTTCTCCAGGCTCGATGTTCTGATAGTCCCTTCCAACTTCTCCAGCCTGGGAATGGCCAGGTAAAGAAACTTCTTAGTGTCTCGTCTCCCGTGTTTTGTTTGACTTCTTTTTATCAGCTGTTTAACTCTCAATATAAAGTTGCTGTGCTGTTTTTCTTAAATCAAACTTAAAACTTTGTTCTGACTTCATTTGTTTGCATCCTTTGTGATCT
Organism: Neopelma chrysocephalum; assembly: GCF_003984885.1. Lineage (NCBI taxonomy): Eukaryota > Metazoa > Chordata > Aves > Passeriformes > Pipridae > Neopelma > Neopelma chrysocephalum. The sequence continues at coordinate 380,418 of NW_020925332.1, read as the reverse complement.
TTATTTTAGTTTTGACAGGGCTTCCTTTAGGGAAGGAAAATACAAGCTTATTAGCCGTGTGGGTCTGAATTTCCTCGTTTGCCAAACTGAAGTTGTTTTATTGGTTTTGTTGATTTAAGTACTTGATGCTGCACTCATTTTGTCTTGTTTTCTTTGGGCATCGATGTTACCATTATGTTTTGATAGAACAAGGGCATGTTAAAGTCTAGATCTAGAGTTTCCTCATAAGCCTGTCGTGATTTATGAGTTCCTACTCAAACACTGGTCTTCAGAAGCTGAGTAAGGCAAATTGTAGGGATCACATTATCAAGTTTTCATGGAATTGTGAAAAATGAAAAATTTAAATACTTTTGGTTTTGCAGTGTAATTTCCAGTCATGCAAGGACAATAGAATTTTAGCTCTATTAGTTGTAAGACAATGACTAGCAATTGAAATTCCCTGTTCACTTTTAATTTTTCTTTAAAAAAAAAAAGTATTTAATTGGTAATGAGAAACTGTTTGTTAATAGCAGAGATCAAAACGCTGTTTTTATTCACTAGTGCCAACAGTAGAGTGGATTCATGTAGGCAGATGTACAAAACATCCAAGAGAAGAATTAAAGGTAAAGCTCTGTTAGAAAAATAATGACTGAAAGGAAAGCTGTATTCCCAGACTGTATAGTTTGTATTGTGGAGCTCCTGAGATAGTTGTCAAATAGGTTTGATATCTGAAGCAATTTTAATAAAATGCTTTCATTGTAACTTCAGACATGTAAGTGAACCAGAATTATGGACCCATGGAATGGTTTGGGTTGGAAGAGACACAATCATCTGGTTCCAGCCCCTCCACCCCATGGGCACAGACACTTGGGGTTGCTCAGAGCCCCATCCAGCCTGGCCTGGAGCTCATGCAGGGGTGAGGCATCCACAGCTTTTGGGTTAAAAGTAGAAAATTATGCTGGCACATAACAATATTGTGTAGTTCTTAGTGTAAGTTTACTTGCCTTTTTTTTTTTTCTGAAGATCTAGCAAATTTAACACTTAAACAGTTTGTCAGTCACCCTCCTCTATCATATGAGCCTCGTTGCTTTGTAGGTACTTTTTGCTGGTTACTGGTTTTGCTGGTTACTGAGTTTTCAGTGATACTTCACTGAAAGCATCGAGTTGCTTTGGGCCCCTAGCACAGGTGATGTTCTCTGGTGCCTTGCACAGTGGTTTGCTTTGGAGTGAAGTGTGATGTTCTTGAAGCCATACAAAGCTTGCAGAGCTGCTCAGCAGTTTTCTCTGGCTTCAAAGGCACGGTACCAAAGGGTTGGCACAAGTCCTTGTGGATCATTGCTGTAATTAAGAAACGGGCCATTTTACTGAGCTTGTGATAAGAGCAGGGATCTGTGGAACCACAAGGGCAAGGCACACAAACAGCACAAAATGAATGAGGGAGCAGAGAGCAATGTCTGGCCACAATCACAACACACAGTAGGAGAAATCTTCAAGATTCAGTTGTTGATATGCTGCTGCTCTTTGGGAAATTGCCAGTGCTTTCCCACAATTTTTAGGGAAAAGATGCCTGCAGGTTTCTGTTGGAAAGCCATCTGTGATTACCTGAGTCCAGACCTCGTGTTCAAAACACTGTAATTGTGCTTTCTTTGTGAAGATGAGAAACCCCCATGCTTTCATTCCCCTGTGCTGCTTCCAACCACTGCCAGTTCCAAGTGATACCTATCACTGGATATAAGTAAAGGATGAAAGAATGAGTGTGCACACTTCCTGATGCTTTTCATTCAGCAATTCCTCAAGCCAAACACATTCAAATTTTTCCAAATTTAAACAGTTTAAGAAATAATTTGAGCTGTTTAATTATCAAGCTGTATTTGGGCAGGAGATTATTAAGTGACTCATAATAGCTAGTTTGTTCTTGTTTTGTGTGATTTTTCAAATAGAGGCTTCTGTGTATGTAGCAAGCTACTTAAATGCTTAATTCCTGTGCATACAGTGAAAATTGCCTAAATTACTTCAGTTAACAATAAGCTATGTGCAAAACCGTGTCCAAACCCACACAAAGAAAAAAAGTTAGTTATTACCTTGGGTTAAAAAGGGTGCTTTTTAATAGTATTTATTTTTTTATCTTCTAGTCTATCTGTAGCAGTATAAACATAACATAGTATGCCAGCACATGGGAGGTACTGTTATGAGAATTCTAATTGTACTCCTGCCTGCCAGTGAAGGAAGTCATAAATTTTAGCCATTATCTGGAGCATCAGGGCTTGACAGCATTTGGCACTTTTCTTTGTCTGTTCCTCATCAGATGATACTTACTGTGGTTTTCATATCCCAAAACACTTCCCTTTATTTGGGAGGGATGTTCCCCAGCATTTTAGATTGGGGTGAAATTCATGATAGTTCTTGCAGGGAGTGGCCTAATTGGGCATTTCAAGCTGTCTGTTTTAGTGGCAGCTACTGTGGGTCAGCTGCATTTCTCCTGGTTGAAAGCATTCATTTCACCTGTGTTTTCTGTACACATTTTCCTGTTTTTTTAATTGGCTATGGACTTCTGCATGGAAACAGGATCTTGCCTGTGTATAAAATTGCAGCCATCCCCTCTTGCTTCCTGCAGATCTTTGCAGCTGGAGGATTTATTTTGTACTCTCTCTTGGTTCTATACAGTCTCAGTTCCAGTGACTCAGTATACCTGCACCTAAATTCATGCTAGCAAAAGAAGGATGTGGCCTCTGTGTCTTTGTTGGTCAAATTACATTGAACTGTACATAAATTAAATTAATAAAGCATTGCAGACCATATTTAAATAGTTTAAAAACCGGAGATTCAATGCTTTCTATAGAATGTTGAGAATCTCATGAACACCTGAGAGTACTTAATTATCTGATTTTTAAGTTCTTTCACTAGCAGAAGAGAGTGAGGTTCAGTAGAAGGAGTAGGGGAGTGTGTCAGACTGCAAGCCCAAGAGCTCCTAATTAGATTTTTCAAGGAAGAGATCCCTGACCACACACTGCACTGAAAGGTGCACATCATTCATGTACTTGTAGAACTGAGAGGTTAGAATCAGGACATTAAAAGTAGCAGTTTGTTTTGATGCTGTTGATGGGACTCCCTTAGGAATTGTCAACCCCGTTGGCATTTAAATACAGGAGGTATTTCACTGTTGCAAATGCTCTCATGTGAACAAGCAGTTCCTGTGGACAAAGCTGAATTACTGATTTCAGATTAAAAATAGGGTCCCTGCATTGGTTATTTGTGCTCTTCAAATCAGTTCATTCCCAGTCTGGTTTTATGGATCACATTTGCAGACCCACTGTTTCAAAGTCTCTTCCCGCTGACCTGTAACTCAATTTCCTTTCCTTTTGTCAAAACCTGAAGAGACTCCGAATTCCTTGTCCTTTTTCATTTCCCGAGGAAAAACATTCTTTCAGATGCAGAAGCTCTGACTTCTGGTGCCACCTGAGCCTGTGCTTGAGACCTCGACTTCCCTGTCAGTGTTTAATTGCACAAGTCCTTTCACAGTCACACCAATCTCTCGTGTTTCTGCGGTGTTAGAAACTGCTTAGCAGCTTTCTACTTCTCCAGAGCAAACATGCTGATGTTTATTTTACTCCCCTGGGGGTTGTAAGCCTTTGTTTGCATTCAGCCGAAGCGCTCTTTTTGAAACAATGGTCTTCAAAGTCTTTTGTTCGGCACACATTGTTTAAATAACATAAGATTACTGCTCTTTCTGTTTGAATTAATGTATTTCAGATGTACTGGTTTTGTAGTAAGTTCTAGCACAAGGAAAAATTCTTAGCCAAGTACTGTGTATAAATAGCTTGACTAGCCACATCACATGTTGCTGGGGTCTAGAAGAATGTGATGAGAAAAGAGTCCCATGCTCTTGTTTTTTCCTTGAACACTCAGTAAGGACTGTGGTATAGGTGGACTTCTGGTCTTACCTGGTTTATCTGTTCTTGAAGGCAATTATGCCCAGCAGAGCTAGTAAGTTAAATGGAACCAATTAATTTCTGATCAAGATACTGACATTGTCGAAGCAGGAACCTCATGTTAGGTTGTTTGAATTCTATTTAGGCTCTAAAATCAGTGGCCTCATTTTCAGCTGTGCTGGACACCCTCGAAACCCAGATGATGTTTGATGATGCAAGCACAGAGGATGCTTGGAATATTTGTAAATCAGGTCAACTAGCTGGCTAAATGTGGGTGTAGCAACCCAGCTTTCAGTTTGTGTTTATAATGATCTTATTCACTCTTCTACTCTCGTGTAAAAAAGTGATCCTTGGTATTTAAGAGGAAAGAATATCCCTTTCTTTTGAACACGGTGTATCAGCAGAACTCTTGAGTGTTTCCAGTCCCTGTCACTGAGGTTGTTAAGTTTTTAAACGGAAAGGGGGGAAGGCTCAAGCAGCTCTTTGATCTGTGCCTCTGTGACCAGGATTTGTCCCCTCTGTCTGCAGAGTTACAGTGACTGCTGATAAGTGCAGAGAAAATCAATATTGGAAAACACTCAAGTGTCAAACCTAACTGTAAAACCTTTAGCACTGTTCAGTCTTGCAGAACTGGGTTTGACTCTTTCACTCAGCTGTACAAGTCTTTTGTGACTCTGTACAGTACCAGACACTTTTTTGCACAACATTTTCTGACCCTTGGCTGAAACCTGAAGTGTAATTTGGTACCACTGCAATCACAGTCCTTCATCCAGTTGTCATTTTACTACCAAAACAGGTTTTGGAGTACTTCAGGCATAATATATTTCCTTATTAATGTGCTGAGCTGCCTTATTGGTCTGTTAACGTTATTCTTTATAGAATAAATCTCGTAAGATGTCCCATTACTTTAAACCAAGACTATATATTGATACATGAGGCAATTGCTTCTGGTTTCTCTCCCTCCCTCTTGGCTTTAGCAACAAAAAATGTGATTTCTTCTTAGAGTAACTGGAGAGTTAGTAGGGCTCTTTTGATGCTACTGTAGAATAGTAACTGCTTTTTAAAATTCCAGGATTGGAATTATTGAAGAGGCTGCTAGCATCCTTGTAGTTAAGGGTGCCTAAGTACTTCCAATATAAACTTGTATTTCAGTGGTTTATTACTGTCTGTAAGGACTTTTTCCCAGCTTAAAGCTGGCATAAGGTGTTTTGGCTTAGGAAAAGTGTGTGTGTGTATTGTACACACATATGTGAGAGACCAGCATGTTTCTATGCTTATTATATTTGTTATATGTTACACAGATTATATATATATGTTTATGCCTAATATTATATATCCATGCCTGCTCTTTATATATGTGCATATGTATGTGTGTGTGTAGATAATACCAATGAATTCTTTTGTTGTATGAGTTGCATGGCATTTATAAAGGAAAAGTATTCTTTTCCTTAAAAAGTGATGTGTGTATAGGCAGCTAGAATATGGAGAGATGAAAATATTAATTAATTGTCACTGGTCAATTAATATTAATTAATTGAACACTGGTTTTGAGATTTTGAAACTGGTGTTCAGAATTCCTCCTCTCTGTCCTACTTTATCTCTAACCCTCAACTTTGTTCTCCTACCAGTAGAGATGTATAAGAAGATTGAAAAAGATTTTTTTTCTTGCAGATTAGTAGTAAAATAGTCCATCTGCTGTTTAATATTCACAGTCAGCAGTGTTAGACTGTTTCACTTAAGTTTCTGAATCTTGTAAATAATAGAGTGCTTATAAATCATTTTAGATTCAGTAAAATTACAATGGGGACGTTTCGTTAGTGGCCAAGTGTAAATGTGACTATCAGGACTCTTTTTTTAAGTCTTTTTATCTTTCTCATGATGTAAACTGAGCTCTGACTGGACCAGCAGTATTGACTTATTAAAAAAAAAAGGCTTTAATTCCCTCCCTTGTGCATCACCCAATCTCTTAAAAAAACCCCACACAACAAGCAAACAAACCCCTCCTTCCCCCTCTCCCTCCTCCAGTTCTACAGTGAGTGTTCACGTGTAGCTCTAGGAAAAAAAAAATGAAGCCATGAGCCAAAGACTGGTTATCTATTTTAGAACACGTAATTATTTGGCAATAATGTGTAAGTAATCTAAATGACTGGCATTTGACAGCTGTTTGTTGCTAAACAATTGCAAGTTCTGTTCCTTCCCCGTACCTGTGACACATGGTTCATGATTTAATCTGTTTTACATTTGTGCTTATATTTTTGATAACAGTTTCCCAAATAATGTTTCCAAAGAAGCAATTTACTGTTGCCCATGCAATTACACCTTCAGCAACCAGCTATTGTATGCAGGTGATGATTTTTCCTATTTTTGATGTACTACAGTGAATGTCATGGTCTCTGTGATGCTGGTGTAAACCATGAGTAATTCCATTAAGCTCTAGGTAGATCTGTCCTATGTGCATGAGATCATAATTTCTCTGTGGAACTTAAACTTTTACAGCTAAATCCTAAAAAATATAGAGGTAGGAACTCTTGTAAATATTTGGGCTTTTTAGCTGTTAATTAAAATGAGGTGTTAAATGCTGTTCCTAATTTTTATGAGGTATACTGTGATATCGTTGAAAATAGGATTTCTTGTGCAAATCATTGTTTGCATGATGGTTTAGAACTCGGTACACAAAAAGCAGATTCTGATGATGGCTTTCTCACCTAATCTATGTAAAATTTTTGGCACATTGGAATAGGAATTCACTCTTATCTGTGATTTAGACAGATGTTGTCTTTGTTGGGTGACTGGTCAGTTGTACTCGAAGTCACTTTCTGTGAACGCAGCAATTAAACATCTTTTCCTTGAGCCCTTTTTGCCAATCAAATAAAAACAGGGAATGGAGATGAAATTATCTATTACATGTGTCAGTTCCAGGCATCTTTGGAGGGGGCAGTGAAAGATTATGTTGAGATATTTCCACTGCAGGGGTAGGAATTTGTAGCACTGCTTCTTACACAAGGAAGAAAAAGATGGGGGGAAAAAGGAAAGGATGGAGATTATCCATTCACTGTTTCTCCTTATCTTGGTTTCAGTGTGTGCTAAGCTGTGTTCTGAGTGCATTTTATTTTATTTAACATTTGACAAAGGCCAAATTGCCCACCCTCCCTTGCTTTTTTGGGTGTATAAACTCCAGGGGAGATGGTGTGGAGAAAGGCAAAGCCTTAGCTGTGAAACACATCCATACGTGGTGAAGAAGATCAGATAGAGGATTAGCTGAAGAGTGACAACATAGAATCATTTAGGCTGGAAAAGCCCCTTGGGGTCATTAAGTCCAACCATAAACCTTACACTGCCAAGTCCTGTTAAACCATGTCCCTGACTGACACATCTGCACCTTCTCAGGAACTCCAGGGGTGGGGACTCAACCACTTTCCTGGGCAGCTGTTCCACTGCTCAGTAACCCTTTCATTGAAGAAATTTCCCTAATATTTAATCTAAACCTCCCCTGGAACAACTTGGGGCCGTATTGTCTTGTCCTGTTGCTGTTACTTGTGAGAGGAGACTGATGGAAATGAGCAGTGACACAGGAACCTGTGAGGGAACAAGCCAGAAAATTCAGCTGGTGAACACATTCCAGGTGCAACCACATCAGTGGGTGTGTTTTAGTGAAAACCAGCAAATTTCCTTCTGCATTCTCCAGTTGTGTATTTGATGCCACTGAGGAATAAACTTTGTGAATTAATTTAGTTGCTGTGGTACCACTTCATAAATGTTATTTCAGGTATTATTTTAATTTTGTGCAGTGACCAAAAACCGCAGTAAAGGAGCAGGTCTTTCAAAAGCACCCAATTGAGGCAGGGACCCCATTAAACAATTCCCATGGAGTGCTTTCCTGTTTGGTCTTGCAAAGTGAAGACCACAGCAATACTCCTTCTCTGAAAGTTGATAAACTTCAAACATGTTTCTTCATTGTGTAAATCCATGATTTCTGGAGACTTCAAGGGGGATTATTACCCTGTTGAAGGCTTCTCTTGACCTTTATTGGGAAATGTTAGAAGGGCTTGTTTGAGTGGATTTCCTATGAACTGGTGCTTAAAGAGCCCACTTTTCATATTGTTCCTTTTCCTTCTCTAAAGTCAAATTTAAAATAGAAGCTGTAACGTGAGGAAATTCAAGTCTAACTGGATTGTGAAGCAAGTGGAAGCACCACGGAATGTTTACAAACAGAAGGAAATGTTGATTTAAGATTTATATTTCTTCTAGTCTATGAGTCAAACTTTTTCTGCCGTTTTTGATATTTTTACAGAAGTGTGATTGTCTTGTAATTTAAAGTGAGCAACACACGGGGGCTTTTAAATCTTTTGAAATACACAAATAGTAAACTATTTACTCTGGGGCAAAGGTTTGAGGGTTTTTTTTTAGCTTCCAGAAAGCTTCAGAAGGAAGACAAATTCAGAGAAAAAAATAGCATTAACTCAAAAGAATCCAGGCAGAATATTTAGAACATCAGCTGCAAAGTGTTGAAGATTAAGTTGTAAGATCATTGTTTTGGTCTCACTAATTTTTTTCTGTTGAGTGCTGAGTGGTCAGACAGGAGTTAAATGAGCCCTTCACCACTGGACTCCCCTGCAGTGGGGGTTTGGACCTTGTGGTTTTCCAGTGGTTTAGGGCGAGTTTCTGTTCCCAAAAATATCCAGTTTCGCCAGGAAATTCTTACAGAAACAAAATCCGGTGGTAAAACTCCAACTTTATATAAAGTCAGGAGGCAAGAATGCCTCTCTCATCGCAGCTGGGGTTTTATTTGTGTTTGGGGTTTTTTTGAGACCTTCTGCAAGTATTTTTTTATGTGCCCATTAGCTCTGACCAAGGTAACTTTATCTCCCTAGACCTCGGTTTAGCTTTGGGTCTTATTTATCTTTGTCCTCTTTGAAAACTTATCTTAAGGTGTCTTTTTTAATGGCATTGGTACTTGGGATTTTTTACCCACTTCTTTCAGCTGCTGCAAGTCTGGTTTTTTTTCACTTTCTGTACTTTTGTATGGTTAAGTTTCTTTTCCTCGTGTGTGCTGTGATTTAGCACTTTGTGATTTGTGGTTTAGCTTTGATCGTGACCATTCAGTTGAGTCTTCTGCTTAATGACCTGGATCCTGTACTTCCTGTATTTCCTATTCTTCCTGTTTCCTTGCTGTCATAACATTCTGTCTTTTGGGAGACTTCGTTCCTGAAGGACAGTTTTACTGAATTTGTGGTTTTCAGCAGCTTATTTGTCCTTAGAGTGATCCAGTTTGCTAATCCCTTTCTCCTTGTGCTCAGTCCCAACATCTGCCAGCACGGGGCTTCACGAGGCTGTGGGTCAAATTTCAGTGACTTTTGATGAGAGGTAATAGGTAAGGCTTTTATTGCCTCATGACCCATTGCTAGTTTTTTAAGCAATGTTCTGTTACTCCCTTGCCATGGAAGGTCTGAGGTTTTTCTCCCATTTCAGCAGCAATGGGCTCCAAGCTGTTCTAGGGGCCTTTGCAATTCTGGGTCTGGAGTCACCTTCAGGAGGCTCCAGCACGTGTCCAAAGGCACAGTTTTCACCTGTCACCTGTTCTGTGCCTTTAGAAGAGTTAACCCAGTCTGTTTGGCTTGTGTTTCTCTTCTGACATATCAATGCTGATTAGTTAAATTTTGTGATTGTGATCTTCCATCAGCTGCTGCTGCTCCTGTTTGGCTGAGAATACACAACTAATTTTTCAACACTGCCCCTGTCAGATGCTGCAGCTTTGGACCTATTTTGCCAAGGAACATAATTTCCTCTTTCCCCTCTGGCTCCTTTCCACCGTGTGTTACTTCCAGCTACTTTACACACCACTGTAGTACCATATAATGTTTATTTCTTTAAAATTCAATAGCCTTCTGCTTCTTTGGTTTGGGCAAGAACGTTTGGATCTGAGCGTTTAGGTGGTTTGCCACACCTTCCACAAGAAAGTTTTTTTATTTTTAGATGAAAAATTGTTTGTTTACAAGGCATAATGGATGGCAGAACTGCTAAGAACAGCTTGGGCAGTGTTACATTTTCAAAAAAATGCACATTTTTGGTAGATGCTATAGGAAACACTTGGTCTAGCAACTGTGGAAAGATCCTATGATCCTTCTCTGTTATTTTTTGAGTGTGTATGTTGAGAGGATTGGCTAGTCTTCTCTTTTGATTTTTTTTGCCTGTAATAAGACAGGAAGGGATGTATTTAGTCGTGCTTTGGTTGTTTTCATTAAAATAAACTCCATGGGTGCTGACTTAAGTCACAGATGTTTGTCATGGAGACCTGTAAACCTAAGAAATTCAGTACAGCAAAGTGAGTTCTCATTATAGGTTCCTTTAAGTCAGCCCAGCAAGTAAGTACATTATGTACCTGTTTTGCATTGAAATCAGACTCAAAAGCTAAATTTTCAGTGACAGTGCTGAGCTAATTTCTAGTTCAGAGATCAGCATGCTTAGAGACAAGTCAATAACTTTAGAAATGCTTCTGAATGTGTCTCTGTATTTGTGCCTGAACAAAAAAAAATCAAGACCAGTAAAACTTAGACAAAAAATAATCTTAAACCCCCCCTACTGTTACTGCAGTTGACTGTGTTAGCAGGTAATACAGTGCCAATGTATTGGATGAATAAATAGTTTGATGTAGTCAGGATGGAGACTTCTGCATCTGAAGTCTCTGCAGTAGGAGAGATGTACTTTGTAGTTGATTTATTCTGGTCTCCCCTGAGCTAAATGTTCCTTCCTAAGCATTGAGGCTGTTCAGAGAGTGCTTATTTTTTCACGTTCTCCTGTTCCTGCTGGAGTGAAATCGTGCTCAGCTGGAACAGCTCCCTGGTTTCCACAGGAAACAATGCAGGTTGCCTGCAGCACAATCTCCCTGGTAGCTGAATGGAATGTGTGAATGGCTGTAGGATTTGCTTTGGTAACACACTGTTGGTCCTAATGAAAACACCAATGGGGGCATAACCACTGTCATCCTCAGCAGTGAACTGTCCTGTCAAACTGAACTAAGTAGTTAGGGTACAAACTGTGTGGAATACTGTTTTACTGTGCTATTTACACATGGTGACAGTGTAGCAAACACTGATGAAGAGATCTGATAGGTGGGAAAGGTGATTTTATCTAAAATAAAGCCTTGAACAAAGTAGATTTCACTTGCTCACTGTCACACCTGAGCACCAGAATGTGTGTGGTGTCCAAGAAGTCTGTCCAGAGGTCTGGCACCATGATATTTCTGTCCAGATGTTGGGCTCTGGATCAGTTACTGTGACATGAAGGACGTGTTTCAACTCCTGGGCTTTTCTCAGCTTGGCAACCACGTGCAGGTTGCCTTTTTGGAGCCAAGGTTGTCAGTGCTTTCATCATTTTCCCCTTTGTGAGTGGTCAGGCTTTGATCACTGCTCTTTGTCTCTGGATTCGGATGTCTTTTTGAAGCCTGGCTAAGCTGGGGTCTTGATGACCTGGTAAATTGTGTGCCATGAACACAGGACCTTCTGAGAGCCTTGTCTTGTGTTCCTCTGTGGTCTCCTGCCACACCCAAGGCATTCCCACTCCTTCTCAATTCATTCACAGCAGTGAAGCACTCAGCAATACTCCTGCCAAAAGTCAGGCACTAAGATGATGTTACCTTCTGTGGCTCAGTTTTTGCTCTCCCAGTGACATTTTTTCGCAGAAGTTTTGTTAAAAAGTAAAACCTCATGACAACTTGCAGCTATGGTGTTAAATTTGGGCCGGGCTGTGAGTGGAAACCAGGGGAGTTTTCAGGGGGACATGTGAGCCAGTAACAGTCCTGTAAGCTACAGATATGTGAGGCATGTGGAGGAACAGAGAGATGTGGAGGAGCTACAGAGCCAGTCTGAATCCTGTGCCTTTTCCTCAGCAAGATAAAGATGCTGATGAACAGAGTACACAGACTTTCTGTCTGCAGAATATACCAGTGAGTCAAACAGGCCTACTCAGGAGCCTGGGAGGACCAAGGAGATCCAGGCAATACAGAAGGAACCACAATGGAAGTGTGAGTAAATGTTAACCAGCACAACAACCTGGTTGTGGTGAGCCAGCAATACTTGTAAAGCCTCTTGCTTGACAACAATCAGATCAGCTTTGGTGACCACCAGACTTTAACTTTGTTTGCCTCCAACTAACTGGAACTCTTGCAGAGCTCAATGTGTGGATGTAAGACCATGGGCAAAAGGTGTTGAACTGGAAGTTTAATAAAAAACTACATGTTGATATCATCCCCATGACTAAGAAGCATGGAATGATTACAGAAAGAAAGACTTTTGCCATGACAGCAGGATGTAGCAGAATTAGATTAGTAAAACTCTGGAGCAGTGTCTGTTCCCTGAGAGCAGCTTGATATGATTAAACTTCTTTTAGGTACACATCAGCAGGAGCTAGACAATCACATGTATTTGGTCCATTGCTTGAGCCAAGTAACCTTGATCTGAGAAACTGGTAACTTAGAAATTTGCTCTGGTATCAGTTGAGTAAAAGCTGGTACACCAGAGCTCCTGAGTTTTCTTGCTCAAGTCCAGGATGTGCAAAGCAGTTTTCAGTTTCTTCCCAACTCCCCCTTCCTTGTGTCTTTGTCCTTAAGAGCAGGGTCTGCCAAATCAGTTGTGGGCACCTTCATAAATTGGTTTCTGGGTGAGACTGACTGGTGCTTTGAGAACAGCTGACAGATGCAGCTTTAAGCTGTGTGAGGCAGAGGGAGATTTCAGAAAGTTTGGAGTAAGGCAGTCATTCCTTTTTTTATGTGTTTTGGCTGTGGCTTTGTCCTTTAGCTCTTCCCTCCTTGCTGATGCTGTGTTGTCTGCTGGAAAGCGTTTTTCATCAAGGCTGGAATGATTTCTTGGCTGGCCTGGAGACATCATCCTGCCCATGCTTGCTTAGCATAAGTATTTAACACTGACTATATTAGTAGGTGTATATATATATAGATATTGATATAGATATTGATATATAACACCCCCAAACCCTATCAAAACAAGAAACATCTTTGCTTCTGCTTTTTCCCCTGGAAGAAGGATCAAAAAAGAAACAATGTGCAGCAGATGTGAGGCACATGGCTTAATCTAGTCTGATGTGTAAAACTATGCAGAGCACAAATTTGCTTTGTTTCATTGTTATTAGTAGATTAACTCCACTGAAATCTGGTCAAAGTAGTCCCAAATTGTACAACTTTAAGACAACAGAATTAGTCCTGCTTACACATGTGGTTTATTTAGATGGTAAGGCTTGAGGAAGACTTTCCAAAACTTTGTGTTTATGTTACTTAAACCAGTGCTGTTCAGTCGTGAGCTTTTGTTTATGTACTGTGTGTTTTCAGGAATGATTTTCTCAAACATGTAAAGACTGCTAAAAGATGATGAGATCACAAATCTTATGGCAGTCTGGTTTTATTTTATGATTTATATTTATTTGTTAGCATTGCTTTAAAGCTTAATGAAAGTGAGTTTTTATGTTCTGCAGTCAACAAAAACCTTTTTTTAGTTGTAAAGCTATGAAAAAAAGCATGTTTTCCCCATACAAGTCTTTGGAATCTATCTTAATTGCCATTCCAGCAATAGTCAGTTGAAAGTAATGTGTATTTTATTAGTTTTTCTTATCAATTACATATTTTCATTATGATAGCATTGTCTTTTTGGTGCTTAATTACTATTCATGTGGGAAGTGCTGCAAAAGCTGATCAAAGCTCTTATTGATACAAATCTTATTCCTTGTGTAACAGAGCATAAAACTGCCACCAACACCCTCCTGGGTCACTCAGTGGTATAACAAAAACCCCTCTAGAAGGTGACTTTAATGGTAAATTGCTGGGTTTGGTGTTTAGTTGCACAGTATATAGGTTTATAAAGCTAAATCATAAAGGGGTGTCCTAAGGAATTCTGCATTGTACTTTTGTTTTCATACACGTGCCTCACAGCCACTGTGTGTGCAGGAAATCAGTGCTAATTGAATACTTTGCATATTGATATTTACACTTTGCTAAGAGTAAGATATTGAATACTTTGAATATTTGGTGTGGAACTGTGCTGTGCAAGGTTGGGTAGTACCTTCCAGACACCTTGAAACTGTTCTGTTAGCGAAAAATGGTTGTGTCTTCAATTTAAACCTGAGAAGGTGGGTGGCACCTTTTTGTAGAAATGTCCACAGAAATGTACAGAGAACTTCTCCAGTGGTTAATAGTAGTGGTAGTTTGCTTAATACAAAAGACAGATTTCCCTTTTCTGAGGTATTTTTCACTTGTTTTACACTAGGGGCAGAGTGCTATTTTTAAATAGAATTCAACAAATTTATCCTTAACAATGTCTGGCATTTCCTGACATAGGAACTTTTTAATGTCTGCATAATGAGACTGAAATGCACTAAGTTTGTTATATTTACATTCTAAATTGATTGTTAATGCAGCACTTAAAGAGTGTAAAGCAAGAATTATTCATACTTTTCTGCATCTCAAAGCAAATAATTTTTTTTATTTTTGTCTTTCTCTTTAGTCTTATATTGTCTTAAATATGATCCTTTGTGAAGGTAAAGAAGGGAGTTTGTTCAATTTTGTGCCAGCTGCATTTGTTTATTGGTTTTTAATTGTGGGCTGTGGTAATAATTTGACCTAAAATGGACATGTTTGAACTCTTACATAAAATGATATTCTAAACAGTGTAGCTCACTGCTCAACAAGAATGCTGAATCTGTCAAAACAAAAATACCTTTCTGATAATAACCACCTTGAAAGTAGAAAATAACATACAGAACATATGGATCAGTGCTTAGAACCCAAGAGAAATACCTGAACAGAGACACGTGGGTGGAATGGCTAAAAATATACACATAGTTTTAGATATTTTAATCTAACATACTGTGTCTGAAAATGCAAGGCATTCCTAAGATGTTGACCTTGGCACTTGAAAAGTGAAAGAGATTAATCTGTGATCATTCCCAATGAGCTGATAAATTTAACTTTCCTTTGGATAAAAGATAAACTAAAACCAAACCTCGAATTAAACTGGTATCAGTTGATGTATAGATGTGCTGGAGAGCTTGCCCTCCACCTTATATCTCCTACACAGCCAGATATAGTCAAGCACAAATCATCCAGATCTGAATGTAATGATGTTGTGCTGTAATCTTGTTGTGAAGTTAATGATACAATATCAGATTTTTAAAAGTCTGTTATTACATTAACATTTTTTTGGTGTGCCAGCTTGTTCCTTTTCATTCTGATTAGATTTTGCTTTTACTATTCCATGTTGGTACAAGAATAAATACTTCATGTTGCATTTCTTGCTTTTTCTCCTTTTCAGCTGTCTTTGATGTTACCTTTTTCTGATGCAGTATATGCTTTTGAGTGCCCAGAGATCCTAAGCTGATGAACTGTTTTGTGCCTGATCAGAATCAGTAAAATAAACTGGTTGAAAATGAAATCACTGAATGAAATTTCATTGAAAATTGGTTTTCAGTGAAAACATTGAAACTCTGATGTAGCCAGTCCCTGTCCCTCTGAGGAAGAACAGTCTGTTAACAGCTTTGCTTGTGTTTTCTGCATTTAAAGCACATTTGTACTGCTGTTTCTGCTTTGGTGATATCACCATCTCAAATTTCATTCTAACTATATCAAGTTATCAAATAAAGCTACAGCACTGCAGTGGCCAGGGAAATGAGAGGCTGGACAGTAACATGTTTATGATCTAAATTCTTCCAGTTTTTCAATTCTCAGTCCAATGTCTGTGTTCAAGGCTTGCCAGCAGTTGTCTACGTTAACTGAAGAACTGTTTCTTTGCATATTTATATGCTTTATTTTATTTTATTTGAAAGAAAATCCTTCTGGACAAATACACAAAGCTGAAATGTTCGGGAGGTGGTGAACCAAGTGATTCTTGACATTGAGCAGTGCTCTGCTTTATTTGAGTGGTATCTTAATTCAGCTTTTTTGCACATCACTGCTTGATCTTTATGTAGGAAGAAAGATATACATCTCTGGAAAGTTTCAGCTTAGAAATAGTATAGTATGGAATTCCTCGAAGAAAAGTGTATTCTGCACATTCTGAATAAATCAGCAGTACAGATTGTGGGTTCCCTTTACTGGGCTGTGTTTTGCCTAAACCTGGGTTTTTCATACACACAATTTAGTGATGTTGGCCTCACATGGGGATGATGTATGTGGGGCAGAAATACTATATTGCCTGTTCCTCACCCAATTCTGTGTCTGCTCCTGCGTGTATATACTTAAATAATGTTTTTAGTCTTGGATCCTGATCTTCCTGAGAGAGTTTTGACTGGCAAATGAGTTGATTGGAGTGGAAACTTGTCCCATTTGTGAGCTGTGGTTCAAGGCTTGGTAACAAAACCTGAGATTAGAACCTAGGAAAGCTCTTTGAACAGCTTTGTGTTTGCAGTTGTAAACACAAACACAGACACCTCCAGAGTTTATCAATGCCTTGGATCAGTTTCTGCTTGTTAATTAAATTAATTAGCAGAATTAAAATGCAATGACAGTATCACCAAGAGCTTGAAGGAAGCAGCTTGTAGTTAAGGATCTTACTGAGGGTAAAGAGCTTTTTTGTGGTTGTGTGTATTACTTCTGCCTTGCATCTGGTATTTGTAATACAGCTGCAGAAGGAATTACAGGTTATCTGTAGGATGCTTCAAGACCTCCCCTTTCTGGAAAAAAAGGATAGGGCCATATAATTTATTATTAAATTCAGATATTTAGCTATTTTAACCCTCTTGTCGTGAATCTGGGGTTTAAAAAGAAGGCTTTAACCCTTCTTGCAGATGCTAAACTTTGTAGCAGATTCATTTTGAGTATAAATGTGAAATATAGTTGGAAATGCCTGTGCTGCCCTTTGCCACGGTTGTTGCACTCTGGCAGCTGTTGTTGTTGTTGTTGTCATATTAGTACTTTTTACTGCTTTAAAAAAAGGCAGAAAAGTGTTGTTGGTGCCCCAAAATACCACAGTATTCCCCTCAATGCTCAGGGAAATTGCCTGGTATTTGCTTATTAGACTTGAAAGCACTTTGAGAATACAGAGACACTCCTGCTGACACCATAAATCTCACAAAATGTCCGTGAGCTGGTTCATTTCTGTTAATTTGGTAGTTTCAAGTGACCCTTATTCATCTTGCTATCTTTAGCTTTACTATCTTAACCCTCAGGAGAAGGTGTTGTTACTATTATTGTGGCTACTTTGAGCAGAGTCCTGTGCCTGTGATTACAGTGGAAATTACAGCAATGGTCTGCTCCTCTATGTGTAATTCCTTGGATGTTTTTCAACCTTTCTATTTTAATCTTATCTTTTATTATCTTGTCTTTTATTATCTGCCTAGAAATCACTCTCTTCATCATGTAAGTTTTAGGCTTTTGACACCTGAATGGGGTGCATACATACAATTCATAATGGTGGGTGATTTTAATCTTCAGACTGATAACAAATCTGGCAAATCCCTCAAGAAATGGTGTGGATTCCTTGATATTTTCATCCCTTTCTACTCATTGCAAAGGTTGCTTGGTTTAAAATTGTAGGGCTGATGTCTGTTGTTATTACTAATGCTCAGATGTCAAAGCAGGTATTTTAACAAACTTTACTTTCAGCTAATCATTATAATCTGCTTATTCTAGGCTTAACCAGTGTGAGTTAGGTCTCTTTGGCAGTAGGTTATTTCTCTTTCCTGAGGTGTATGAAACTGTTCTAATTTCTGTTGTTTTCCTCCTTGACACATAAGTTCAAGCAGAAAAGGCTGTTTTAATAGAACTGTTTGATGCTCTGTTCTGTCATCCACGTGCTTGTTTTGGAAATATTCAATGGAATACCTAAGAATATTCATTAAAACACAATGAGAAATGTGTTGGAAGGAGAGAGGACGTTATAGGATGTGTTTGGGGGAATCTGAGCAGTAGTGATATTAATGCTTTGTTTTTTCCCCTGTACTGAGGCTTTTGCAGTGAATGCACCGGTAAAGCCAATAAAAATGAGAGGTGGTTATTATGATTCTCTTATAAATAAACATCTGAAAAATATTATTTACTAGCTTTTGTACTTCCTCTGCCACTGCCAAATTTTTAAGGTTCTTATGTCACATACGGAGCAGATTTCTCTGATGTGTTGGTCATTCCAAATTATTCTGCATTCTTGTGTTTGTTCACTGATGTGAGAGGGGAGGAATGAAAAACAGACTGCTGTATCCTGAGAACAATAATGTAGCCCTTGTGTCTGTTTCATTATATTTGAAGTAAAAATGATGATTCTTCTCTTCAGAAGTGGCTTAACACGTGTAGTTAATTTTTAGCTTCTGCACGCTCAAGCTTCACTTTACTTTTTGCTTACTAGTGCTGTCAAAATATTGTAGTTTGTCCTATGAAGTTTCCCCTTATTGGCTTGTGGATCATAATATTTGACTGGAAATTTGAAACACAGTTTTTAATTTTTCCAAGGGCTGATATGTGGCACGTTGCAGTCAGGGTGTTGTACATATTTTCTCTGCACACAACTGTCCTTTCCCCCAGTTTGTGGCTGCTGGAGATGTGCTTTTGGACCAGCAGGAATGTTGGGACACAGACTGAGGGTTAAACTGTTGGAATTGGTGGAAGAACTGTGGTGGATTCGGGGTAAATGAGTTGAGATGTGTGGCTCTGAGTATATGAAAAATTTGCTTGGAGATTTCGGTTTGTGAATAAAATACCAGCTCTGTTTTCTGGGATGGTTTTTGGATTTCCTTCGTCTGTGGCAACATGAAGAAAATAGATGGTTTGATTTCTTTCATTTTAAAGGCCAGTCTGAATTTTTTGTTGGGTGGCAGGCAGCTGGTTTGTGATGACTGCCTGTCCTTCCCACAGTACTGCATAAATTATGTCTCTGCTTAACTAAGAAGATAACTATGTGTGTTGTTATTACAAGTTTGTAATAATTCAGACTTAGAAGCCTAGTTTTAAATGTTGAAATTGAACAGTGAAGTCATATTTATTTGGTAACCTGTCACATTTGTAATATGATTCTGTATTGATATTTATTAAAGTTTCGTTTCCCTTTAATTACAGAATAATTTTAGATTTTCAAGCATCTTTAAGATTACTTGGAAAATTGTTCTCTTCTGCTTAAACTGTTTAAAGGTAAAAGTTAAGGTAGTGTTTTGAACTGTAAGGAGCCAGTACAGTGAATTTAATTTGTTGTATTTGTCAAATGAACGTCAGGGAGTTTGATGTCAGGAATACATTTTCTTTTGTATGATCACCAGCTTGGTAATGATAGATACTGAGTTAAAGCTGTGAGATAATTCTGAATAGCTTTGTTAGTCTTCTTGACAATAACTTTGTAGACCACCCAAAGAAAGGTGCATGTGGCTTGGTCACTGAGCAGATTTTTCAGGGGCCTAAATTAGACCTGAACATGATGAAATTCACAAAGAGACTTGTTGTCAGTGGTAGAAATGGCTTTGCTACCATCTTATATATTTTACATACCTACATTACAATATTTGAAAGGTTTCTGTCTTTGCACCTAAAATTTCTTGCACTTCTCAGCATTAGCTGAAGCACCATCGTGTTTTACTTACAGTACAGATAAAAATGCAGCACGTTAGAGACAAAATGGTTTGGAAAGAATGCAAAGATATTTCTAAAGAATTGTAGAACAGAATTTTGAGTTCTTTGGGAAGATTTTTTCTCTTTCCCACTGGCTGCAGTAGCGTAGTAAGGTATAAAAAGTTTTTATGGCCAGTGCTGCTTTTCTGACCTTGATTTTGTGTGATGTATTTGTGGTGCTAAACATTACACAGTAACAGTACATAGTGAGTGTGTAAAAGCAGTTTGTGCAAGTTATGTCTTGGAACAAACAGATTTACAGGTGAATTCCTCTTCCTGAATCCCATTACTTAAGTTTGAGTTATCATGTTTCCTTTGATTTAGATGTGCTAAAACAGTCCAGAGAGAACTGCTTTTGTTCACTCACTCCTCTAGAGCCATTGGAATACTGTAATAATTCAGTGGCACTAAGATACCTGATTTAAAAAAAAACAAACCTGTCTGCTTTATTGCAAGGAGGGAGTTAAGGGTAAAATGAAACTGTACTATAGGTCTACAGTATTTGTAAAATCTTAGCTTTGCATAATTCTCTGAAAAGAGATCTATTGGCAGAGAAAGCAGAATTCAACAAATTTTCTTTATGAATTAAGCAACTTTTTATTAAAAACCACAGTGGACACATCCTTTTATTGTTGGTCTAAACCAGGTCTCTGCTTAATAACTGTTTACTTCTTTTCTCTGTAATATTTCTAAGCTGAAACTGGCAATTATACTAAAATTTGGGATGCAGCCAGGCACGTAGGTACACTGTGCCAGAGACACGCTCTTAGTTGAAGCAAATCTCCAGGAGTGTTGTCCCACTTGACACTAAATTCTGCTAAAACTAAAAAGATAAAGAAATTACCCTGTTTGTGGAGATTGACTGGATCTACAGCAGTGGGACTGGACTGGGCTGTAAAATTGCTGCCTATTTGGGAACTTGGGTCTGTACTTTCTGAAAAATTATACACTTGGCACAACTTTCTGATCTTCAGGTTCGTAAATCTGAACTGATGTGAATGCCAAACACCATTTGAGGTTTCAAACGAATTGATTGGTGCTGGCAAGACAGAACATGCAGAAACAAATTTTAACCATTTGGCAAGACATAGATCCAACTGATTCTTCAGGGAAGTATCCAACCAATAACTGTTATTAACTGGATTTTAACTGGAAACCTAATTCTCTTTGGCATTGTTAGAAATTTTGGAATAGGGTCATGTCCTGTGAGAGGTCAATATCCACATGCAAATATGAATGCATGGTCTCACAAAAAGAGGGAGTGTTTAGTGTATTAGCAGAACTGCTGTCAGGACAGTATGTGGGAAGCAATCAAAAATTCTCTGCTTATTTTAAAATTTAATTTCCTCAGTGATTTAAAAAAAAAACAACAAAGCAACTAAACAAAAACACCTCAAAATGAGTGTCTTTTAATCCATGCTAGTTTAGTTGCTGTGGTCTTGCAAGGTGGAAAACCACCTTGCTGTGTTCTTTTGGACTTGGAAAAATACTTGCTAACAGAATCTGTGATAGAGTCAGCAGTTTGCCAAAAACAGAACTTGGCATTATCAATTTAACAATTTCAGAACTGCCATTCTATATTCAAGTTGACTGGATGAACTCACAAAGCACAGGTCACTGCTGGAAATCTGCAGCAGAAATGTTGGTTGCAGTGGATGTTTATAGAATGTGAAGGTGTTTGCTTATTTTTGGTATCTTCGAAGAGAAGAGGTAAATGGGTTCTGTGTCAGCGTCCTGGACAACAGGGGAAATATTTGTTTGGTCCTTGTGGTGGCCTGAAACAAATTTGGAGGTGTATGAAAAGATGAGTTGATGGAAGATGAAACAGAGTGAAAGTTCATTGGTAAGTGATAGTTCATATTACATCAGTGGAACACAGCTCTCAGTTGTGCTGTTTCCAGTCAAACCAGCCCTTGATATGTGTTCAGTAATAACAGCTTGATGTCTCTGTATGATGAATGAAGTGATTCACATGCACACTGGCTACTTCCAGTTAAACCATGCCCTTGCTGTATGATTTGACAATAATAGCTGGATGTCCTGTATGATGATAAAGTGTTGCTGAGCCACACTGAAGCTCTTCTTTCACTGGATATAATGTAATTTAATCTTATTTTTCCATCAGAACAATAAATGGGACTGTGTGTGGAAGAGAATCTGTGTTTGTGTGTAAGATTTTACTTGGAAATAACCTTCCAAAAAAGGAGGAAAGTGAATGCATGGCAAGGAGTCTGATGTTTCCAAAAAGATTTTGTTTACAGTTTTGTGGAACTTCTTAGCATTTATTGTAAGAAGAGTAGATTGTTTTAGTTTTAATAATCATAGTGCTCTTCTGTTCTAATGTTGCATTATCTGTGGGCTGCCATGAAGTCGTTACAAATTGAAGGGCTGATATAACATGAAAAGAAGCACCTCTTCTGAATGTTCCTTTTGTTCTGCATTTTACAAATCAGTGTGTTGACATTTGTCACTGGTGGATTTCATTATTTGCTGGAAGTGTTTTAGGGGGTTTGACAACATGAATGGTTTGTCCTACAGACTTCTGAGAATCGAAAAAGGCATCTTTGTTCTTTGTGCAGAAGCACAACAGACACCTTATTGATGGGGGCACACAAAGGAGGAGGGTTGTGGGGCTGCTGCTCAGAGTAAACCAAGGGAATAAGCATGAAATTTATATCAGTTTATGTGCTGTTTGTAGATGACAAAAATAAGAAAAATGGATGACAGCAGGACTGATTTGTTAAATTTCTGCTGCCTGAAACATTTTCAAGGTGAGGGTGCATTTGTACAAACAGAGGATAGAGGCACAGTAGAAATAATGCATTTTAGCAGGGATGTTGAAAATCAGAATAGACTTGGCAGTGTTGGGTTTGCACCATTCTGCACCGTTCTTCTGAGTAAAATGAAAGGCTTCAGAAAATGGATTTTTGAGTACCAATTCTTAAAAGCAAGAATTATGGGTTATACTGCACATAGGCAAAAATTAGATCACGTGTGAATTGGACAATCTTCTTCTTGTTTGCTCCCACGTTTATAGTTGGCACAAGGAGCAAGAGTGTAATAGATGTGAACTGAAAACTTAAAGGAATTGGATCTGTGCCTCTTTTATGATCTAAGAAGTTCCGATATTTTTAAAAAAAATCTGAGCTTTACCTTTTTATTTGTTTTTTCTTGGAAATATCAGGGATTTATAGCACTCTCTCCTCCAGTAATGTTTGGGATTTTCTGAATGGTTCAGGGATATATCTGGAGTTTTCTCGTTCTTCAGATGAATTATTTGTGATAGGAATCCTTAAAAAACAGGAGGCTTGGTTTGGTTTGTGATGCTGCTCTTTCTACACAGAGATTTAATAAGAATCACTTTTGCCTCCAGGCAGATTTCATTTCCGTGTTGCTTTCAGAACAGTGATACCACAGGACTTTACACTGAGAAGAGAATCCTGAAACACTCCAAGAACAAGCAAACTCTTTCCTTTTTCGTTGATTTTACTTTTTTGTTGTGGGTAAAAGCTTTCTCCTATATATTAAATGCAGAAAGATCCCACTCATTCTTATTTTATTTTGCTGATGTGCTGAAAGGAAATCCAGATCCATTAATAACAGTGCTGGAAAGCTGCAAATAGTGAAATCCATCCATCAAGTGATGTCACCCAGCAGTGACAGAATGACTGGGACTGAGGAACGTTGTCAGTGACTGTTCATCATAGTGATAATTTTTAGCAAGAATACAAAGAACAGTTTGGAAAGTCAATGAAACAAATGAAACAAATGATTCATTTCTAGTATAAAAGAAAAGAATCATCTTTTTAAGCCTTCCCTCTGGCATACTAGGAGGAAACAAACAAACAAAAATACTGTCACACAAAAGTATTTAATATTTATGAAACAAGAGCTGTACCTGTATCTGTATCTGTTTCCATTACTCACTTCTTGTAAAAATAATATGATCAATTAAAATAATTACAATGATCAGTGTCCATCCATTGCTATCTTCTGTTCACTTTTTTTATTTCAGCAAGTGCATAAGGTTGATTTTGTGGTCCTAATATAAATCAGTTTTAAATGAGGGAAAATTAATATAAATGAATGGTTCTAATAGAGACTTTCCACACTATTATTTATTATTAAGCATTTTCACATGGCTAATAGCATAACTGTTGGGATTTTTAAATATTTTCTTCAGTTGGCAGTCTCTAATATTTGGAAGGACTCAGGGAAATGTGCTAAAAGTTTCATGTAAAATCTGGAATGTAGCAAATTCAGAATGTTAACCAAACATTGCATTTATATCCATATATAAAATTCTTACTGGAATTAGTGGCAACATTATATTTCCTCTGGCTCCTTAGACATGAGCAAAATTTTTCCTTTGCCCTCCAACCCTCTTCTGTGATCCTACCTATATAACCAAGAGTAGGGATGTTTTATTATTTTTGTGATCTATCTGCTGTCTTACATAAAATAAAAAAAGATACTAATATGAAAAAAAACCTAAGGTACTTTGCTGAACAATCTGAACTAGAAATATTTTTATTTTCTTCATCTTTATTTCTTACTCTTTAACTGAAGTACTCTAGATTGACTTCCAATCTATCTGGTTTTAAAGAAAAATAAGAATAACCTTATAGAATTGTAGCCTGTAGGGTTTGTTTGGAAATTACAGCTATGAACAGTACAATTTGATACTATGAATATTTAGTAAGGGCTCTGGAAACTGGTGTCACAAATTATTTTCAATAGTTAGCAGTGTCAGTGCTTTTTGAGGAGCAATTGCAAGTGGAGTGTGAAGGTTAAAAATTGAGATATGTAAAATATAGAGTTGGCTTGGTTGTTGGGGTTTTTTTGAGTTAAACAGGTGCTTATATTTATTGATGTAGTTGTATTGGCACTTACCCATAGTCAGTTAAATATGAAAAAATTCATTCTGTGCTACACAACATGAAAAGCTGTGGTCCCTCCAGGTGTTTCTCTTGGAAAGCTGGCTGTAAGATTTTTGGCAGTGTTGCAGCCATTTGTTCCTAGGAGGTATTGTGTAATTGATTTTTATACTAGAATGCATTACTTTGTGTTTTTTTGGGAGGTTTCAAACAAATCTGTGTTAAAAAACCTTGATGGGAGCTTGAGGGTTTTGAATCTGTAATCCTTTCTTTTCCCCCACCCCATAATTTTCTGTGTTTGCTCCTTTCCCTTTACAGTAGCAGGGAATTTGCTGCCCATCACAAATCTTGGGATTATGGAAGTTTGGAAATGAATAGATATTGCTGTGCTTACATAAGACATTAGGAAACAATATCTGGAGAGTTATGGGGAAGGCTCGTGCCCTGCACATTCTTCACAGTGATACAGAGTGTGTAAGATGAAAAGCAGTGAGCTGGAGCTGCTGTTTGCCATCCTGGGAGCATCAGAGCTCAGCTGGTGAATAACTCCTCACCCTCACAGTTGTTTCTTGGCTGCTGGTTGTTCTTGTCTCCTTTAGTTCCTCAGGACCTTGTTCCAGATTGGGTTGGTTACTGGCAGTGCTTGAATCTCAGACATGAGACCCAAATCTGCACGTAAAATACAACATTCTCTGTTTCCTTCTTGATTTGCTTCCCACGTCAGAATGTTTTAAACAGGCAGGATTTATTAGATGTGAGTGCAGCAGGGCATCAGCCACACACGAGTTGTGTTGTGATTGTTTGTAAAAACACCAGTTAAAGGTGCTTGTCTTGTCCCTGTCAAAGTGTGTGCTCTGGGTGTGTCAGAGAGAGTATAAATCATAATTGTTTGAAGGAATTAGTTGCATTACTACCAGATTGTTCATTTGCAGACAACACCAAGGTGGGTGGGAGTGTTGATATGTGGATGGTAGGAGGGCTCTGCACAGGGATCTGGGCAGGCTGAGTCAGTGGATCGAGGCCAGTGGTTTAAAAATATCTTATATATCTTAAGAACATCTGCATGGGTGGATTTGAATGATTGGAACAGCAGGACTCTTTGGCCTTTCACACCAACAATTTCTTTCCCTCAGGGCTCAGTTTTTCCTTTATATGCCATAGTTACAGTGTCGAGATTTCCCTTAACTGCACTTTAACTGGGAGAGGGAACTTGCTCCTTCTTCCAACCCAGTGATGCAAATATCTGAGTTTTGAGCGTGTGATTCTCATCAGAATAACACTCCTTTGCTGTGGAAGTGTAACCAAGTGTATACTTGTTGAAAACAAGTCATTAACTTCCTTTCCTGTAGGAGCTGTTGGGAGCTTGTCCAGCTTCCTGGGAAGGACTGGTGGGGTGGTTGTTTTTTTTGTTAACTAGGAGAGGTTTTGCATCTTTATTGCCACATCCAGCCAGCCTGTTCTGGCCTGCTTTAGAAACTTGCTAGAGGCATTTGCAAGCTGCAAAGACCTCCTCAGGTCTTGATGTAATTTCTGAGGTGAACCCTTGTCCATTCCTAATGGATGAATGGATTTCTTTCCTTTTCAATTAAAATCAAAGAAATGGATATCAAGCCTTATTAAAAAAAAAAAAGTCTTGCAATTTAATTACCATTCCAATTATCTTATTTTTCACTTAGACACCTTCTTGAATTATTTTTTTTAGGAACAGCACTGCTGTGTTGTGCAATTAATAAAATTCATAACATTCCCCAAGCACAGAAAGGACACTGACCTGTTCAAGTGAGTCCAGAGGAGGGTCACCAGGATGGTTGGAGGGATAAAGCACTTCCCCTAAGAGGAAAGGCTGAGAGAATTGGGATTGTTCAGCCTGGAAAAGAGAAGCTTTCAGGGTGACCTAATTGGTGCCTTCCAGTAGCTGAAGGGAGGCCACAGGAAGGATCTGGAGGGACTTTCTGCAGGGGGATGTAAGGACAGGTCAAGGGGAAATGGCTTCAAGCTGAAAGAGTAGGTTTACATTGGATATTGGGTGAAAACTCCCTCCTGTGAGGGTGGTGAGGCAGTGGAATAGGTGTCCCAGAGAAGTTGTAGATCCCTGTGGGTGTTTAAGGCCAGGCTGGATGGGGCACTGAGCAACCTGGTCTAGTCAAAGGTGCTCCTGCCCCTGGCAGAGGGGTTGGAACTCTGTGATCTTTAAGGTCCTTTCTGTGATTCTGTGAACGCTGCACATCCTAAATGATGTCAGAAATGGAGATTTGGTCGGTATCAGCAGAGGTAGAGCAGAGTTTCTGAAGTCCCAAACGTGCATTGAAAATAGAGAATCTGTGTTTTAAAGGAATACACAGAGTGAAACCTTTCCCCAAACTAATAGGTGCTGGACATGTTCCAGAGACAGTTCAGTCTGATAAAAATTAGTCTTAAGATAAATGGGAACTTTGCACTGCTCTGAATTGGAGATAGAACTGGTTTTTAAGGGCAAACAAAATAAAAGGAATCATTTAAGGTGTTCTCCGGAAAGGAAGTTGCTGGCTGTACTCAGATTTTAAAATTAAACTCTGCTGCAGCACATAATCTAATTTTTGGCCCTTTAGGAAGCTGTACTCATAGTCTTTGGCCAAAATTTAACTCCTATACGTTTTTCTCACTGAAATGATTTGTTATCCTTCTATAAAGGAGAATACTGTTCAAAATTTTAGCATTTCTGTTTTTTAAGTGATGGGAAAAAGCAGGAAATACAGTCTTTACTTTTATTATATATTTACCTACTGTAGACTTAAAATGTACAACTGTTCAGTGATCCTGTTTATAAGGTGTGAAGTTACTTTTGTCTTCCTCAAACTAAACGTTGCCAGCAGTATGTCTGTAATGTTATTTACTTGGTCTATTTCTGCAGGTTTTTCTTTGCAGCATGTGCACATGCCACAGTTAGGGGAGGGGTCATTTACTTAAAACTGACTGAAGTAATATCCTCAAAGTTGTGGTTATTCTTCTCATCAGGGGTTTTATAATTACAGATCAATCGTGTTCTGCAGCTTCTGTGTTTGCACCTTCCCCCCATCTCTCTCTCCCTCCCTTCCTTCTCTTCATCAGAATTGGTTTTGGTAAAGATTTGGAGAGCTGCTGTTTTTCCTCACTTTGTTCTGCGTTACCTGATTCCTCAATTTAGTTCTTTAATTTCTTACATTGTTTCCTACAATGCCATCTGATGGAAACCTATCAACGTTTTTTTAATGAGGAGGTGGTTGTTGGGTGTGAGTGCACATCATCTTTTATGGCCTCAGTTCCAGACATTCAACTGGTTGCAGGAAAAATGTGGGTTGTTTGAACATTTCCAAGGGAAGGGTGGGGCAGGTGGGGAAGCTTTTTGGAATGCTGATGAATAATATTTGACTCTTGGAAGTGCCTTAAGGGCCACACACTCCCCTCCCGTGCTTTGGAACCAAGTTTTAAAGACGCATGGTCCTGAAGGTATCACCACTGTGCTTTATTTCCTCTCTGACTGACTGGAGTGAGAGAAGGGTTGAGGTGCAGATGATGGGCACTGTGGGTTGGTGCAGGAGCACTCTGCAGATGCTCCTCTTGGTTTGTGCCCTTGCTGCTCCATCTGTGACATGGGGCACTCATAACCTCCTGCACATCAGTCAGAGGGCTTAATTCTGCTGCTTTTATTTCCTAGGTATAGTTAGCTTCAGAACTTTTACAGCTTGTGAGAAGTTAAGGTCTCTAATGTCTGTGAGCAGAGCAGAAACTGCCTTGCAGCAGAACATGGAACTGCAGGAGGAACTTGCAATTCAGTGTGTTTCCAATAGCAGAGTGATAATTCATAACAGTTTTCCCCCCAATTTCTTTTTATAGTATTTGAGCCCAAAGCAGAGTAGATACAAGATTGGATTGTTCCCCCAGTGTTGTGAAAAGCAGATACTCACTTCTTCTCACTTTTGTGGTTGTGGTAAAATATGTTCTTCTTCCTCTGCATTTGCAGAAACGATCAACTGTTACCATGAGATGGTATCTTCTTAGCTTGTTATAAGTTTTAACAAGCACATGTGTTTTACTCTATGTTACTCTTGTTACTTTTAGTAACATAGTAGTAGTGATTTGTTTTCTTTAATAGATGTTTCTGCTTTATTTATTTCCATCTTTGATCATTTAGCTGGTAAAATCTTGTTGCCTGTGTTCACACCTGCCCATCTCTCTGTGATGAATGTTTCTGTTGAAATAAATCAGTAGTTTGAAAGTAGCTTTGGTTTCAGTTACTCCTTGCAGGTAGGAGCTGTTTGATGGTTGAATACAATACAAGTGCTTGGTGGAATTTCAGTTTGATTCTCTGCCAACCAACAAGAAAGTACAACTTAATTCCTAAAAACGCTTGAGCTCTGAACTGTGAGTCATGACCCAGCATGCATACACTAATAAGGAGCTTAGAGGGTAATGAAGCCAACCTGAAGGGAGCCTGCAGGAGAGCTGAAGAGGGACTTGTTACAAGAGCATGTAGTGACAGGACATGGGGGAATGCTTTCAAACTGAGAGAGGATGGGTTTAGATGAGATATTAAGGAAAAACGCTTCCCTGTGAGGACAGTGAGGCACTGGAACAGTTTCCTGGAGAAGCTGTGGGTGCCCCATCACTTGGTCTGTTCAAGACCAGGTTGGGTGGGGCTCTGATGTGGTGAAAGGTGTCCCTGTCCATGGCAGGGGCTGGAACTGGGTGATCTTTAGGGTCCCTTCCAAGCCAGGCCGTGCTTTGGTTCCCTTGTTTTGGTGGCCATGCAGTGCGTGTTGTAACAGGTCAATAATGTATCCTGTCACTGTTTTGTGCAGCCCACACATCATCTTCCTGTCCCAGAGTGTCCTGCCAGGAGGGAGCAACCTCTGTGGGACTCGTCTGTGCCATGAGATTGCCCATGCCTGGTTTGGGCTGGCCATTGGGGCTCGGGACTGGACTGAGGAGTGGACCAGTGAAGGCTTTGCCACTTTTCTGGAAGATATATTTTGGGCTAGGGCACAACAGGTAAGGTGATGGTACATTGTTTCAAAATTGAATTAACGTGGAAATCAAAATTATATACGTGGCATGCATTAGATATAAATTAAGCCTCCTCTGTTGTGAAGAAAAGTATTTTAAAATAATATTGGAATATGCATGCTGACTTGATTTAAAAAATGTGATCCACATTGAACACAAATCTTCACAGTGGCAGAGGTCAGTGCAAATGGGAATGGAAATGTCTGTTTGTCAGTTATTACCTTTCCACAGATGTACCACTCAGAATTCAGCTATCAAACAGTGGCTCTGCATTCTTTCCACTTATATTGTGCACCTGAAACTGGAACAATCAACAGAGTCTTACTGCATATTGTAATATTCCAGGTATATAAAGAAAATTTTCTGTTTTGGCCAAGAAGTGTAGCTCAAAGCAGAATGCAAGATGATTTTAAATAGGGAACTTCACTTTTTTTTTTTCTCTTACATGCCCTGCAAGAGTTACTCTCATGTCAGAGGCGTAGAAATCGTCGCCTGCCTTGAGGTGAAAAGCTCATAAGTTGCCTGTCAGCTTGTAAAGTGTTTTTCTGGTGCAATTCTTACTTTTGTGGTTCCTCTGCTTCTTCAAGCATTTCGTGTGTCAGTCACTTCTCCCCGTGGCTGTGCCAGGTTCTGCCCCAAGGTCTGCAGGCCTCCCCCTGAGGAAGAGCAGGATGAACTGGGGTCTGGCACAATGAACTCTTCCAAACCTCCTTTTTATTATCAGGCAACTCACAGCACCAAACAAACCAGAATTCCTTGACATATTCCTGAAACAAGAAAGAGAGGCTGTCCAAACGTGTGGCTTTTCCATTTTGGTTCCAAAGCTCATTTGTGCCCTTGCACTGAGCATCACTGCACTGCTGTGAGCTGCCCACATTCTTTCCTTTTGTGAGTCACTTGGAAGCATTTTGATTGCAGCAGACACCTTCCTCGTGGCTGAGTGGAAAGGAGCAAGCAACAAAACTGTGATTAGTTCCCTTGTTAATGTATAAGGGATACCTTTTAAACATTATTGAGTAGTTTTGAAGCTATTCAATCATACAATTTTAGGATTATAGTGCATGACAATCCTTTCAGTTGCGACTGGTGTAATTCAGTCACAAAGCTGCTTTTGCTTTCCCCCATCTCACATCTATTCTTACAATAGAGAAACATGAATTAGTATTTATTTGTCAGCTGACAACCTGGCATTTATTTAATGAGTATGAATCTCTGTTAATATGACATAAATGGGGGAAAATACCACAGGGAGGTTTCACAAGTGTAGCAGGAATAGCAGGAAAGAGGAATGAAGTCAGGACACAATGCAGCTCTTGGCTTTCAAGCTGGGTGAAGATGCAATAAAATCCTCTGTGCCAGGTACCTGTTCTGTTTATATTCACTTCATTTATTGCCAGTCACTAAAGGGAAAACATCATGCTCATCTCTCTCCTCAGTCAGAACTGTTTAACAGTCTGTTGAGTTGATGTGCACAGTGAGGGGTTTGTTTTGCCTCGTGGTGCTGTTAACTAACTCTCAGAGCAGCAACCCTTATTTTTTGGCTCTTTTTCTTTTTTTTCCCTTTTTTTTAATCATTGATATCAGTACGTTTCACACACCTTCCAAATATTAAAGAGAAACAAAACGAGTTTCTTGTTCTGAAGGTTGTTGTGGTGTGTTGGGAGGCAGCTCTCAGTGTCTGTGTGTGTTTGTGTCCCAAGCAGCTCTCCCATGAAGAGGTAAAAGGGCAGCAGGAGCTGAAGGCTTTGCTTCGCTGGCGCCGACTCAGGGACGAGGTGCAGAACTCTGAGGAAGAGCTGCAGGTTTTGAGGTAACAGCATGACAGCATTGCCTTGCCTGTGCTCTCCCTCTCCTGTTTTCCACATTGTCTCCCTTCAAAAGGTATACACCCAAACAATCTGATTAAACCCGCTGCGTTTCCTTATTTCCTTCTAATGAAAAAATAAAATGCAAATTAAATTGACCAGGTTGTTCATCTTGACTGTAATGCAATTGCTTCTCCCTTGGTTTTAGAAAGCTTTCAGAAACCATGGGATTTAGTTTGATATGGAATCTCTCTAAGCAGTTTACAAGAGCCACTGTTCAGGGGGCAAAAAAGCCATTTCCTGAACAAAGTTCCCTGTTGGAAGCCGTGACAGATTCATTTTCTGTGGCTGGAGACAAGCACATGCAGTAGCATGGTATCCAACTGCCAAGCTGAGTGAAGCTTTAAGACACAAGGAAAAGGCATAATGGACTATATAATTCTTTAGAAATTACTGATAATGATATTGAAAATAGATTCTGGTCTTTGGGTACCAGATGCTGAGCTCAAGGCTGCTTTTTGGGTAGCTAGAGACATTCTTGCTTGATTAATAATCTGGGCAGGTCTGACTGGTGTCTTGGGAAGTTGCCACAGCCTTTGATCTGGAGTGTCTGCCTGACTCTGGATCCACTGAGTCTCCACTGCTCCTTCCACCAAGAAAAACAACTTTACTCATCCTGGTTCAAGTTAGGCCAACACTGACCAGATCATGGAAATATGGACAGATTTCAAGAGGTTACAGAGCCCATTTTCCTGCCCTGGAATACAGGCCATACACACAGACCATCCCAAGTGGGTTTTTACTGACATGTTCTTAGAAAGCTCCCACAGAAAAGTTCTCATAAGAGAGCCAAGCTGTCTCAGTGTCTCAATAAGACAGCTAAACTTGGTGTGAACAGTTAAAAATTCCTGCCTGAAGCACAGCTGAAATATTGTTTATTTCAAACTATGTAATTTCTTCCTTTCTTTCACCAAGTGGGAGAACAAATTGATACCCATCTTCTATGTAATCAGCTTTTAACTGTTTTTAAAAGACCGTTACCATTTCATTCATTTAAGGTCTTCCCTTCTTTTTGTGCTTGCCCAGTAGGACCTAAAAGCCTTTTGGGCACTAGAGACTGTTCACCAACATAGAAATTCTTCTCCTTGGCCTCTTGTGATCTGAAATATCACCAACTTTGTGACTGTGGCCTTTCATTGATCTGGTTTACTTTGTGTTTATTGATGGATTGTGTTATCCTGTGTGTAAGCAGAGTAAATGAATTTACCCATTTGTAAGTGTGCAATTTGATGATAGGTGTAAATACCACAGCAAGGTTTATCACTGGCTGTCACAGAGCTGCTGCCAGCACAACCACTGCTTGACAGGTGCTGGGGTTTTGATTTGTTTTATACAATTTGTTTTTTAATATTGGCTCTTGTGATACTTGAGGCTTTTCTGCATGTGTGTTTTCCATTTTCAGCAGTGTGGAATCACATTTGTTGTCTTTTGTGTTAATTGTGTAGCTGTTATTTTTAATAAAATGTTATGTCGTGTAAATTTTTAAAATAATTTTTCTAAGGGTCAAAATCCTTTGTAGGTTGAAACTCAGGAACAATTGATTTCTTTTGAAACTGGAACTTAAGCTTTCTATTGACTTCCACAGTTAGTAGACTTAAGTCTCTGAAGAAGAATCCTGCTTACCTTTTGCACAGTGGTATTCTCAGTGCTAACACAAAAGAGTGGGAAATAATTTCTCATTTGAAAAAATATACCTCTAATAAACACTTGAGGAGAGGCCCATGATGCCAGCTTGTGATTCTGTCCATCTCTTCTTCTTTAATGTCTCTAATTTCTTGTATTTAAGGACTTTTTATCGGTTTCAGTCACATATAAATACTATCTACTGTTGTTGTAGTGTGGACTTGAATAGGTTCTCTCTTTGCATGTTTACTTGGGGTTTTTTTCTTTTCTTTATCCTTCTGAAAGGATGTCCTTGTGCTTTCCAAAACTGGTATGTAAGGGAGAAAATTTCAGTCCTTGCCCTGAAGGGACAGGACTGAAGCCGAGCTGGGTTTTGAGCCTGTGCTGAACCTTGGGCTGGTTCAAACTTGTTAAAAGTTTGTTAAAAGGATATTAAAAGTAAATGATACCTGTTTGTTACTTCTTACCAGTCATGTCAGGGAAAAAAAAAAATCAGCCAACCCACTCTTACCAAGCATAAGCTTATTCTTAATTGCCTTTTTGTTCCCTGTTGGACAATCATATGATTTTCTGTGCTTTTTCCTGACAGCTGGAAAAATCTGCCCAAAACTCGTCAGCTGATCCCATCAGCTTTTGATCCAGCAAGTGAATGCTTGTTCAGACCAGGTGAAAGCCACTCACCCAACTGATTACCAGCCTCGGGTTTCTTCTTATTGTGGAATTTGGTATTATGTTGTAGTAGCATGTCATGAGCTACCTGTGAAAAAAGGAGGTCAGAAAGAAGTCGGTGACTGTCTTTTCAACAGGCAGCAACTCTGAAAGGCAGCACCAGCAAATCTTGGTGTTGAAGGAGGAGTTTATGGCACTGCAGTGCTCAAACGGAATAAAACTTTCCAACAGGATCATGTATCTTCTCACACATCTTGAAGCGAATCTGGAGGGATAAAAACACCTGTGAAATGTGTCTTGGCACTCGTTCTGCTGGCAAGCACGAGCACCAGCACTCTCATCCAGCCTCTCGTGTTAGGAGAGGAAAGAAAACTAGAGAAGTCCCATTCTGTTCTGTGGAATTAAGCTGGTGCTGACATTTGTCTCATGTCCTGGCCTTTATGACTGAACTTCAACTTGTGGTTATTCATTAAGGGTAGCCAGTGTTGATATCTGACTCTGAATTAGGTTCTGAGTTCTCCTTGTGTCGAGTCCGTTTCTGTCCTGAAGCAATGCTGTGTTACTGCTCTGTAGGTGTTTAAAGAGTCTTGTTCTGTCTGGTAGGAAAGCACTCTGGACAAAACTCTGATCAAAAACTGTTACACAGATATAAAAAAGGAAGAATGTTTTCCTCAAAGGAGACATAGGTATAAAAGAATTTGATCACAGGGATGAGCTCCTGTAAAGTGCAGGACTGATGAGGTTTGAAGAATCCTGCACTGCTGTGGCCTGTATTTCCCCTGTTCTGTAGAAATAAAGGGAAAGATGTTTGGTTTCCAAGACCATTTCAAAATCCACATTTAGAACTGGAGAGGTTGTTTCAGTCACAGGGTTAAGCTCTTAAAACAGACATCTGTTCTTAGACTACTGTTAGCTGGGATATTTTCCGAGTGGAAGAAAAAAGCCAGAGAGCTCTTCAGTACTATGCCTGCAAAGGCACTTCTTACAAATTAAGAAAAAATCTTTGCATGGCTTTCCTTTAGTTTCACTCTATGCTCTTAAGAGCCCAGAGTCCTCCACACTTTACTGCTGCAGATTTGTGGCACACCAGCTGCTGTATTAACGTTTTAAAATCAGGCTGTAAAGAATTAGGTTTGTTCTTGGCATTATTGTCTGTAAACCCCGAACCTGTGTGTGAAAGGCTTCCTCTTTTAAAACTTCAGCTGCTTTTCTTCCAACCCCAAATGGCAAAATGAAAAACAGAACACTTTCTTCATCAGTGTATTGCATGCAGGTGAAAGAGGTTATTCTTGCAAGTATAGTCACATAAGCTATTAGGCCACTGGTCAGGGATATAAAGAGAAGTCTCAAGTTGAACATAATGACTTCACCATTGTCTCCTTCCTCTTCCCTCCCCCTTAAAATGTCTTGGTTGTTTGTTTGTTTCTCTTTGTTCATAACTTGTCTGCACTGGAGGATGACGTGGAACCTGATGTCATGCTGGCTGTGAAAAGAGTACATACACCACCCTAGTGATGGGTTTAATTTAGTAGGAAATTCATTTGTTTAACTAAGTCAAATTATATATTCAGGGTGAAGGAGAAGCCTGAACTGATCACAGGTGTCTGCAGTTACTGTGCCATTTATGATGCTTTCAGCTATTAGAACGAGTGATGTGTGAGTTACTTCTTTACTTACTTATCCAAAACTTAATTAGTGCGTTTCTATTTTAGGCCCAACAAGGGGAGCACAGGAGAATTGAGTGAGTCTGGAGCATCTGTTGTCAAGTATGGTCTTAAAGCAGAAAAAATCTTCATGCAGGTTCACTATTTGAAGGTGAGTGTTGTCAGTTGATTGTTATTGAAGTTGCTTTATGAATGTGATAAAGATTTCTGTCTTCTGGGCATCAGCAAATTCATGGTTTCCTCTTTGTTTCTGCCTCAATGTCTTGCAGGGTTATTTCCTGTTGAGGTCTCTGGCCAGGACAGCAGGAGAGGCCTCGTTCCTTCTGTCTTTGCGGAAGTTTGTCCGTAGGTTCCACGGGCTGCTCGTCCTTTCCCAGGTAACTGTGCCTGGGGTTGGGCTTCACCTTCTGAAAAAATAATGACTCAGACTTTTGGATTGACTGTCTAAACCTGCACTTCTGGTTGTGGTGTGCAGAGAGGGGCAATTGTCATTTGGCAATATGGGTGAAATTACTGCCTGCTAGAGGGCAGAACGTTTTTTTTCCACAGTTATACATAAATCAGACACCTTGTTGGTATCTGATAATGTAAACAATGGGTGATTTGTTTTAACTTGCTACATTGAAAGGTTCATAGATACTTACATCAAAGATAGGGTCATTTTACCATACTGGAATTGTCTCCCATAATCTTTTGGCTAATGGGTTTTACCTGTGATCAGTCAGACTTTCACCTGATTATCCTCTGTTCCTGAAAGAGAAAAAATCATATTTCTGACTTTTCTTCCTCCCTGCATGCTGCTTCATTCAATGCTTGTCATGTCAGTGTCCTTCTCATGAGGACAAACCCAAATGGGTAGAAATTTACCTCCCTCTAGGTCTTTCTGGAAAAGTCCCGTAACTGTTGGCCGTGGTTTTGTTTTGATTTAGGAAATTACGTAGCTCTGTGAACCCAGAGTTCTAGGAATCCTGTCATTGGTGATGAATCCAGCTGGTTCCACAGCACTGCAAGTAATGCTGTGAAAACAACCATTCATGGGGGTGTCTGTGAACCAGGACTCTGAACTCATGGTTAAAAACAGTCCTGGAGCAAAACCTAGGACACAACAAATATTTAGCATTGCTGGAAGAGCAGTGTGATGAGAGGCAAAGGGAGAGAAAGGGTGTCATGGTTTGAAATACCAAAATCCAATTCCTGATTCCTAGCCCCCCTCCCACATCTCAACCCCAAGGGCAATGAGTGAATTTCTGAAACCAGTTTCTTTGCTGGTCTGTCTGTTCTGGAGTTATGTTTCAATTCTTTGGGGATGTTGTGGACGGTGATAAATGTCTCCTTGCAACACAGAGCAAAGGCCTCTGGTTTTGCAGGGCTGGAGTCCAGCACTTGCTGTTTCTTCCAGCCACTGGGATTCTTTACTTGCTGTTCTGAATCTCACTCCTGTGGGGAGAGATGTGTGCCCATGTATCTTACAAACAGCTCACAGACCTGGGGATTCTTTCACATGTCAGGTCACCCAAGAGTCAGGCAGCAGCTTTGCCCTGTGAGGAATATTTGGGATGTTGGGGACTTCACTGTTACACAGGTGGAAAAATTTTGAAAATTACAGAAATCATGAAACTGCTAACAACAAAGGCAGCCCAGTGTTTTAATCTGGTGGTGAGGAAAGTGCTCGTATGTTGATGACAAAAAGTTAACTTGTTACTCCTGGTTGATGTGAGATGAGTCATCAGTAGATTGTCTGAATGCTGCAAAATGTCTCAGCAAATTATACTACTAGTCTTAAAGATTGTGTTTATATTAGTTTCTGGTGTAGGTAGATAATGAATCACAGCAAGAATTGCAAATGCAGAAGCAATAAAATCAAGTTAGTACGAAGTTTCTGGTTCAAGTTTCTTCTTGAACAAACATGCTGTCAGTGTTTAAATGAATAAAAGACTTAAAATAAATAGAGGTGAAAATGGTGAGTTTAAATATCATAGTGCTGTGTTTTCACCTTGTCCGAAGTAGTGGTAAAAGTTTCCAGCTTCAGGAATTCTGGGCACAAGAAAAAGTAAAACCAGTGAAAAATTGCCCATGTTATGAATACCAGTCTTGTTTTCAGTTGTGTTTGTAGTAATTTTCCTAGATGGGAGCTGCAGGTGCAAGGAAATTACTTCAGATGTGAAACCTTAATCAGTTTGCCTTTTCCCTTGGCTTTGCTTGCACGCTCAATAAGATTTTAATAGTAATTTATTTTAATTGAGTTAGCAATAGGTGAGTAAAGCAGGTCTGGAATCTTTGAGAAGGCATTTTAAAAAACTTCCAGTTTTCTTTCTGTGAGAGAATCCACTTACTGATTGCTTTGAATGAACTTTTAAAATAATGAGTGGAGTGTTATTTGCTGTAACTAAAAAAGGAAGAAGTGAGAGTTGCTGATACTCCTAACACAGTTGAAGCTGTTGTTTGTATTGAAATAGGAATATCTTGGGAATTGAATTGTTTGCAGACTTTAATTTTCATGTAGTTCTGTCTGTTATAATAGGCAACAAATCCTAATTTTGACTGAAGTCAGTGGCTCCATCCCTGGGGCTTAAACTTTTGAGCTGTCTGGCCAAGGATTGCTGCCTGATAATTGAACATATAGGTGGGGAGTCAAACTGGCTCTTGGTAGGAATTATCATCTTTGGAGCTGCATTCTGGGCTCCTCACCAAAACCCCAACAGAAGGATATAAAAATGTTGTTGGTTTTGTTAAATAAAAGCCAGGAAGATGAACGGGGAGAGAATTCCAAATAAACAGGGACCTACAAATGGTGCTCATTATTTATTTTTTCCACGCAGAGGGGATAAATTAACACTTACCATTTAGTTATGTAATGTACAAACTGCATATTTGATAGGGGTGGTTTAACTTTGAGTGGGTAATTTCTGCAAGAAATTGGGTGTAAGTGAAATCTGAGTTTGTTGCCACGTGAAATGTCCATTTAGATGTATCACTTTTAGTCATGAAATCTCCATTGCTCTTATGCACCTCATTTATATTTCAGTCAGAGAATTTAAACTGAAGTGTCTGTTGGTTGTAGAGCATTTGAAATATCTAGATTTGAGGTTTTCATATGAAGATACAATTTGTCTTTTAATATTGAGTGTTCTTTATTTGATATCAACGTTTGTACAGCCATTAGCAGGGCAAAGAAAATTTCTCCTTGATCTCAAATTCAGAGTCTTCTCCAGGTTTGATCTGCCCAGCAGCAGCACAGAGTTGTAGTTGTGAGTGAAATTGTTGGCTTCAGTCGGGGCTACAGTGGGAGCAGACAAGAGTCATTAGGGAATTCAATTATAAGAGACCAGCAAATCCTCAGTGAACGTGTGTGAACTCATTTTTCTAAGGCTTTTTCAGTTTGGCCAAATGTCAATAGAATTACAGAAACTGCAGAATAACCTTTTCTTTATATAGGGAAAAGTTGTTTTCTAGCCTCTGGGTCTCCAGCCAGGGAAGAAGAGCAGGAGCAGTGAGATGATTTAATCATATCAGTATAAGCCAGTTTGTACATATTGCAGCACTGGGAGGGCACATGACTTCTAATTCATATTTTCTTTCTGCCTTCACTGAACTACTTGCAACAAAGACAAAGAACAGGCTATAATTTGTTTTATGGTCTGATCCAGAATTTATTTATGATTACCCTGGTCATCCACAAGTGTAAGGTCACTGGGACATGGCATCAAAGCTTGAAACCCCCTGCATTTCCCTCTGGGTTTTCTCCTGCTAAACTAGTTTGTCTAAGGAGGAAGAAAAAAATACCATGAGGATAAAATTGCAATCCAGATGGTTAAAGTTTGGCAAAATCATAAGCAATTGAAAAGTCAGGCCTATAATGAGATGTGTCATGCAGACTTGATAATAGGCAAATGTTGAAAGCCATGCTAGTATGAGTAAGTGGTAATTTGTTTTCCTGCTCTGCTTTGGAGCATCAAAATAGGAGCAGTTAAAATAAGACAGAATAGATTAATCCTAATTTTAAGAAAGTGTGTAGAATGATGGTTACTACATTGTTCTTATTAGATATTTGGAAAAATGAAGACAACTTTAATCACAAAGATGTTTAATTTCATAGTACAATATACAGAATATAAACCCATTTCCAATACCAGAGCTATCTTTAAGTATACTATGTATACTAAGTATACAATCAGAAATCAGCCCCCACTCATACACTGCAGTGAGGAACATTGAAGAACATGTAAACACCCTTAATTTTGGTGTTTCCCAACCTTTGAGTGTGTGAATCTGCAGCATTTAACAGTTTTAAATGTAGTTTGTGTGTGTGTGTGCATATTGTAGGTAAAAGTGGGAATGTGGGGTTGTGTTAAAACAGTCATCAGGCTTTTCAAGTCCATTTTCTTTCAGTGTTGACACTTTTTGCGTGAGTGGGTTGGGAAACTGCCAAACATAATGTATGTTGTATAAATAACTGAGCAATATATCACCATATCAGATATATAAATTTATTTCTTATCATTCTTTTATTTGTAGTCTCTAAAAAAACTTTGCTCACCAGCAATGCAGACACAGGGTTACATGTTCACAAGCAAACTAACTGTGGTGCTTTGTTCCTTTTCCAGGATTTCCTTTGCATGCTGTTAGAAGACATCCCTAAACAAAAAAAGTAAGAACTGGGCTAGAAAAGCCAAAAAAAAAACCCCAAAAAAGTAAAAATCAGATTTAAATACCAGCTGTTGTAGCCAGAAATAGTGGGATTTCACTTAGTATTGTTCTGTTTGCTTTTTTCAAGTGTGTGATTCCCTTCAGAATCCTCCTGTGTGTGACTGTGGCTGGTTGGATGTGACTCAGATTGTCTTTAGCAGCACTTTGAGTCCATCCCTGCTTATCTGTTGGTTTGTTCTGTGCTGCTGTGCTACAAATACAGATTCTTTTGTAGTGGAGCTTTACATATCATACTTTTCAAAAATAACGTGTTTACTTGAAAAATGTAACTTTGAAGACCAGTATTCCAAGAGTGTTGATAGCTCTGGGTGAGTGGTTTGGAAAAAAAAAAAAAAGGAGAGAGGAAATTCATAGAAGTCAAATGTACTGAGTTTTTTTAGTGAAACACTTCTGTTCCTAATGGTTGAGGGACAGAGAAGCTAATTATCATTGAGAAAATGTGTTTTGTGACACTCTGAATTTAGTTAGGGTGGTGTTACATTTTCCAGTGATGTGCTGTAGGATGGTACTTCGTTTATATAATTGAATATAGTTTCCTGCTGAAATATAAGCAGGAATATTATATGGTATATATACAAAAGTAGATTTTTTAATGGTATGGTTATACATTAATTTGTTTAAAAAACCTCATTTTCCTTCCTTTTCTCTTGTGTTTCTCTGAAGTCCAAACCCAGTGCAAAATGTTATTTGTGTAAGCATCCAATTTTCTGCCTGTACACATGCCAGTGTATTTTAACTTTCAGTGAGACTAATGCAAAAGAAGTGTGGCTCCATTTGTGATGCATCACACTCCAGAATGTATGAACAGAATTCAGATCTGTGGTAATTCATTTTACAGTCATATATGTAGCATATCTGAACCTATCATTTACCAGAATTACCTTGGATGCAGATTTCAACAGCAATGCAAGAATAATAGAATATCTGGATATACAGAAGGCCTTTATTTCTTATCTGCTGCAAGGATGTTTTTTCATTCTTAAATGCATTCTGTTTCTACTACAGAGATACTCACCTGAGGTAAAAGAAAAGGGAGGAAAGAAAAAATGAAATATTTTTAGAGATCATCTATTGATCAGTTCTTTTTTACACAAAGTTTGTTGTGGGAATGAAGTGCATTTCAATACTAGAGCAACAAAATTCTTTGTAGCACACAAAACCTTCCAGACTTGTGCAGTTCTACCAGGCAAATTTTAAAAGTTTAAACTAAATGCTTCAAATTTGACAAATATTAAGCACTCTAAGATACTGAAGTTTGTAATGGAGGCTGGTCTTAATCATTAAAAAAAAAAAAAAGAAGAAAAGAGAAATGTGTAGTAGATAATCAATAGGGAAATTAGTGTAGTTAGCAGCAGAACTTGGCTTATGGGAGATGTTTGTAATGAGAACAGGATGAATACTGGCAGAAAACGGTCATGCAAGAGTGTGGAAATTTTCTGTAATTATTACACTGAAGTAATGTAACAGGAACTTTCTACTGTTGGATGCAGAGACCACATCTGAAAGATTCTCACCTTTCAGTACTTAATTCCTGTAGTTTTTATTTAAAGGAGATTTTAAAGTACATTCCCAGTGATGAGTAGTTCCAAATACAGATGTAGTTTTTTAAGGGGCAGTCACTGATTTTTTGCTGCCTTCTGTGTTCAGAGGAGGAGATTTTTATGCCTGGTTAATAGGGCTCCTTCCCTTCCTGCTCTGATTCAATTATCCTGGCATGCTGGCTGCAGGAATCCATCCTGGGAGGAGGATCCTTCTGGTTCTGGGCTGCAGCTGAGTGCTGACACCAGACGGGCTGAGCCTTCTGGGCCTTTATGATGTCTTATCTTGCCTTTAAGGCAGATTATTTGTCTGTGTGAAGGGCTGCTGGTGAGGAGGACAAGCAGAGATTCATCATTACCCTTCTGTGTTTAGAAAGACTTTTAAAATATTCCATGCTGGAGTCTCACGTTACCTTGGCCCTTCTGCAGAACAGCTGCAGTGCCTCCCACCTGTAACTGAGGCATTTGACTTGCTCCTGGGTGATTTGAGACTTCACTACGTTGAAAAAAACAAACAAGCCAAACCAGACACCAACCAAACCCCTCCTGTGTGTCTGTATAATACAGTGCACTACGTTTTTTAAAACTCCTGGTTCTCCCAAGGCTCACACCCGCAACATGTGCTGCACCTTCATCCTCTGCACACCTGCCCAGCCCCGTGAGCTGTGCCCAGGCTCAGTATTTACCCCTGGAACAGAGGCTGAGCTTCACTACCTCAGATAAATCTTTAAATCTCTAAAGAGTTGCTGCTTGTGCAGCTACTTTGTGACTGCAAATATTTTTTGAGCAGGTCAGGTCTGATCTTTGGAGTTTTCTGCTCGTAGTTTTTATTTTATTTCATTCAATAAAATAAATGAGTCTACTAATAAGCTATGGTTTTAATAATATGTGATAGACAAAGGAAGGCTTGTGGTACAGCTCTACTATTTGTACTGTTAATAACCCAGGCTCACCAACCACATTCCTTGGATGTCTTCATAATTGTCAATTAAGTACTAAAATAATGCTTCAATTTCAAACTACTCAGCTATATATTTCAGTTGGATATGGCAGACTTTTCTATCCTCCTTTACATATTAAAAAAGTTTCACACTTTCATGGTTTCTTAGATACTTGGTAACTTTGAGATTTAATATCCATCAGTCCCTCTTAAAACCCCAAGGTTTGAAGAAGTTTGAATTTAATTTAGTGTTTTATCTTTACATTTAGGCTGCTTCTTTAATAAACTACTGGTTTTGAATGTTTCAGTATAAATGTACCTGCCTGAGACTTTTTTCCTGTAAAGAAACCAAAAGGCCACTGAGGGAGAAGCAGAGGACCTTCATGCTTCATACTTCACGTGTTTCATAAATGTGGTTTTACCACCCAACACCTTCTCTGTCAATCCTCCTGAGCACTGAATTTATCATTTGAGTTTTGAGCACAGAACATCTGATCTGCCTGATTTGCTCATGTGACCCGTGCTGGTATTATTCATTAAAAAACCAAGGATGTAGTACCACTGCAGTGCAACAAATACTTGGAATTAGGGAGTTTGCTTAGCTTTTAAAGGGTTATTTTTTTATATGGAAAAAAATGGTATTTCTATGTGTATCCTCTAATTTATTTTTTTTTCCCCCCCAAGATCCGGGTTAACTGTTGAAAGTATCTTCCAGAACTGGCTTGACACTTCTGGAATACCAAAGGTAAATATAAAATACCAGTTCACAGTCCCTTCTGGAGTCTTGCTCTTCTCATTACATTATGTTATTTAAATCATTACCTGAATTTATAACAGCTATGATTTTAAATAAACAGATTTGATGATGACTGCTTTCCAAACCTTTATGTGGGTTTAGCTTTTATCATTTGTGGGTTTTTGCTTCTACCATTGTCTCAACAAACCTGCCAAAGGGCAAATCTTACAGAACTTATCCTGCTGATTAATCCTGTAGTCACATGGAAGTGTGTTTACAGAATAGTGATGGAATCTACTAAATGTAAGGAACTTTGTGCACAGTTGTCAGAATATGAATTCCTTGAAAGCATTACTGACCGTAGTAACTAAATGTTAAATTATTTGTACTTGATATTTTGTGAATATTGTGACTTGCTGAGGAATCTGCTGCAAGGGTAACATCTATTATTGGTGTTTCAGCATTGAGACTTAGCATTGTTTTCTGCTTTTAATGCTGAAAGCTTTTAATATTCATATTTTAGTGCACAGGCTTGCTGTGCAGGGTTTCTCACAAACAAAAAATAAGGAATATAAGAGATGAGAAGCAAGTATTTCTGGAATACAAGCTTTCATGAGGATTTTTTCCTGGG
Organism: Neopelma chrysocephalum; assembly: GCF_003984885.1. NCBI lineage: Eukaryota > Metazoa > Chordata > Aves > Passeriformes > Pipridae > Neopelma > Neopelma chrysocephalum. Next base: position 336,652 of record NW_020925332.1, on the reverse strand, counting down.
GATGCGTATGGTGGTGTTAAATAAGGGGAAGTATATTGCATGGTTGAAAATACCTTTTATCAAACCAAGCAACCTTGGTCTTGTACTTGTGTCTCAGCAGTGACTTATTGGGGATTACAGCAGCTTTTCATCATGTGCAAGTAGTGATGACTTAATGCCACTGGCTTTAGACAATACCTTAAGCTGGCAAGGAGTAGAAACAAAACAGCATTTAGAGCTGGAAAACACCTGTGAATCACTTAAGTTCACTTTATACCTGCTTCTGATGATTTGTTTTCCTAAGCACAGTTTCTAAGAACATTTCAGTCTCTGCAATGTTTAATTAGAGTTTAAGGCTAAAGGCCTTATGCTTCTTTGGGAAGATTTTCTCAGTTCTGCAGAAACTTGTCTTTGTCTTATATTGCCCAGTTAATATTACCTGAATTTCTTATTCTACCTTAGATGGTTAACCTTTTTAAAATATGCTTAAAATCTTTCCCCCTTTTTGAACTCTGTTGTAGACTGTTTAGTTGACAAGTGGATCAATAAACATTATGCAACTCATAAACTTCTAAATGTATTTCTTAAACTCATTCCAGTTTCAGCACTTTTTCTTTTGCCTCTGAAATGGCATTGTATCATAATATGTTATTTTTTTCTGGTAGATTTCCTATATTGATTGTTTCTTACCTGTATTTCAGTTGGTACCTTGTGTTGTGAAAGTGATCTTCTCTAGATTCATTCTTAAGTTTAAAAAAAAAAAACAAAAGGGAAAAGAAAAGAGAAAGAGTAGTGGGCCTGCTTCTTCATGATTTTTAGTTGATACTTACCACTTGTTTATTTTTTTTATCTGAACATGGAGATTTTTGTGTGTGTTTTTAATACCAGCACAGAGAATATAACTGATTCAACTGATGGTTGAATTCTGTTTGAGAAATAATCTGAAGAAAGCGTAACTGCTACCTTAACATACATATTTGTTCTTATACATGGAAACCATACTTTGATGAATAAGCACTTCCACTCAAGAAAATGGTTTGTTTGGGTTTTGTTTGTTTGTTTGTTTGTTTTTTCTATTAGCAAGTTTGCAGATTGGAAGATTAAAAGATCTTTCTTAAGTCGTTAAAAATGTAAGTGAGCACAGGTCAACAGTATCAATTGTTTAAGTGATAACAAGCACAATAAGAAAGAAGTTTTTGAATGTGACTTATTAGTGCTGTGTTTTTTCTACTGACAACATTGCATCCCATTTTCTTAGAATAAAGATTTTGGGGGAATATAAAAGTGTAATCAATGTGTGTAGTACTGTAGCATGCCTAAATGTTAGATGAATCATGAAGATAAACAAGACAGACAAACTCAGTCTCTGTGTTGTTGACCCTGAAAAAGATAAAGACTATCCACCTGAAAGTTTTCTAGATAGACCACAGGATACAGAGAATTTTGTTTGCAACAAACTGTCAAAAAAGGTGTAAGGTTTGTTATTATTTAAATAGATCTGTATTTATCTAAAGAAGGTTATTGGCATAAAATGGCCTTGTAATTTATTTAGCCATTCCTGTAAATTGCAGTTAAGATACTGCTAAACGAGACACAGCAGTGGTGTATTTTTTTCTATTGAATAGTTCAAAAGTTCATGAAAATGGCTTATATAAAAAGACACATCATTAAATGTTAGTAAGGACACAAATTTGTTACAGAGCTCCTGAAGTTCAGGTGTGGTTTAAAGGCTTGTTATCATTTTGGAGGGTTTGATTGAAGTTTCTTCTGCATTGTCTGTGATTGCTGATTTAGGAGAAAACCACAGACATTTGAGATGCGAATAGTGTTGTTACAAAGTGTTGTGTGATTACATTCTAAAATCGGGTAACATGCTGCCCCAGGTTAGAAACTCAGGGGGCACCGGGTAACTTGGTGTCCAGGTTGAATGTGACTTTTAAAAGTTAGATTTGAAAGTATCGGCTGTAACATTTTAGTGCCTGTGTTGTTCTGAATTCTAAAAGTGAAGCTTAAAACAGAGTTTTAGGAGACTTAATTTAGGAGTCTCAATTCATGAAGTGAATAATTAAGAAAAAAAATGCTTTTTTGATTCTCAGCTGGGGCCATGAGTCTACATTAAGGATGAGGAGGATACTTTACTCGGTTTAGTTTTATGACCTGCTAAAACATTGGCTTGCCTCTTCAGTTAAAAGCCAGATTTTCACAGAAGTGATTCTGTTTTTCTTCAGACTGCCTTTCAGTATCATGTATGTTCAGCTCAGAGGTAAAATACTTGTAGTGGTAGAGTAAATCTGCACAAGTAATAACTTGGTCGAGAAGCTGAAGTGCGTTTGAAACTAATATTCAATTTCTGCAGTAAGTGTGGGCTGGATGCCTCGTGTTTGTTCATTAGGATCTCTTTTAAGTTTAATAAATCTCAGTCATTTTCATTCCCTTTTCCTATTAATTGCATTGCTGAGCACAAAAGCTGTGTTATGTGCAGAATGGCCGAGCTTCTCTGTGCTAGGAAGGAGTTATGTTTGGTATCTAAGAACAATAACAGTTTCCTGCCTGGCTGATCAATGCTGGACTGAGTCCACATTCCCAAGCTCCCACTCTCCCACCTACATGTGCAGGGGGTGAAAACATAGCAAAGGGAGGGAGGACAGGCCCTCTTTTTCACAGAAATGTTGAAGGTAGACTTGCTTAATAAGGACACAGCTGGGCTTGCATAGCAATAAACATTGATTTTAATTTGTTGCTTGTAAAAACATCTGAAGAAAAGCACAGAAGTTAGCAACCAATTAATTTTTAGCCTGCTCATTGTTTTCTTTACTCAGTGGAAACAAACCATTAAGGTTTAAAATATTTTTCATGCTACCTTTCAAGAAAACAGCTTTTCTGTATTAATTAGGAAAGAGTGGGCTTTGATATGTCTGAAATCTGTCCAGTTTGGGGCTCCTTATAAGTAGTTTTGTTGCATCAGAACGAGGTTATGAAATAATGAAAAGTCAAATGCTACTCTAGGAAATAATATTTGAGATCTTTTAAGTGCAGGAGGATAAAGAGTTGGGCCTGAAGCTGAGGTAGAAATTTTATGTGACAGGAACAAGTTGCCACCCACCATTCCCAGTGGTCTAGGGTTTTTAAAAGAACACTCTAAATTTTAGTTCCTTGAAAACTTCCCTGATTTCTAGGCTTTTAGAAAGACATGTTTGTGACTGGAAGGAGTGAATATGTGGGGAAGATGTATTTCACACGTGTAGAAACACATACTATGCATGCATACTATGATGTCCATGCATCCCTCTGTAGTGCTGACCCAAAAAGTGTGACCTGCTGATTCATTACGGAGTGCAGGGCCAACCTAAAATCTGAGGTTTTATGTCCATACGAGATTGTATTAAAAAGAGTTATATCTTGCTACTTTTAGAGAAAGATGTTGTAATTTTTACTCTGGACTGTGTTGAAGTTCAGAGCACATGGCAGTAGTTCTCAAGCAGAAAGGTCTAAATATAAACCAGCAAACTACTTTTCCAGTTGCTCCAGAGGCAACTGTATAGTAGTGAGAGGACCCAGTGAAATTAGAAGAGGAAGAAACCAAAGAGACCATTTTAGCATACTCTAAAAATATTATCATAACGTAGATAATATTTTATCATAATATAGATAATATAATGCTGTGTGATACATAAATCATATATCGTACGCTATATATCATATATATGCTACATACAATTATTTAGTAATAAGCACATTATTTAGAGATCCTGTGGTATTGTTGTTAGAGATGCTTTCTTTATTAGGTTACGAATCTGATCTTGCAACTAAATAGGTGGTTCTGGGGATTCAGTGATTCATCTTTCCATAGTACCTTTCTTCACAAAGCAGGGTTGCTAATGTGGATATGAGGGATATATTTGGATTACCAATTTGAAAAACATTTCTGCCATAGTCTGTGAAAGTCCTGTTGCAGTGCACTGAAGGTACATCCTTGATGTGGCACCAGTGCCATGGGCTGGGAACCGTGGTGGGGTTGGATCAGGGGTTGGACTTGATGATCTCAGAGGTCTTTTCCAACCCAGCTGATTTTATGATTCTATTGTTTCAGTAGGGTTTTGTCTCTTGGAGGTAGACTTATTTTAAGGAAGAGGCAGTTTGACTTGAACAGAATTTCTCTGTAGGGATGTTGTGTTGAAAAATATCAGATCAGCGTGCTGACCTGAAAAGAATGTGTTTACACCACCACAGCGACTCTTGGAGGAGTTAGAACATTTAGAACATGACCATCTTTCTTAGAAAATGAATAATGTCAGAAAAACTTGATTTTCCATTTCAGTGAGTAAAGCTGTACACATGAAAACTGCACAAAATCAGTTGGAGAACTCGCTGTTCTTAGAGGAGAACATTCTGGGCTGGATTTCTTTTTCAGTAATTTTTATTTGCTGCAGATTTACTGTTTCTTGCAATGTGGATGCACCAACCATCTTGTGATTTTCAGATGTAGCCCACTACCTGCTTAGTTTCTCTGCCACATTCTGGCAACAGTAGTGTTTTAAAATCCTTACAATTGTTTTCTCAGTCAAATGCTTCAAGCCATACTTGATCATCTAGTGAGCTACTGGATAAAATACTTTTCTGTATTTTCATTTTCTGAACTTTTTTTACAAAAGATTGGAAGCCAAGTTTTTCCTGCTGAAACAATTTTCAGGTCATACAGACTGTTCTGAGGGCACATGATATTCTCAGTCTCCAAGTAAGCTAATTTTCTAACTATTGTTCTTTTTTTCCCAGTAAATCATCTGTGTGGTAGGAAAACAGTTGTACATCCTACATTTTATCATAGTTCCTTTAAATTATCCATTTCTGGTATTGCAGAGATGATGGCATCAAGCTTAGGAAGCAAGCTGTATCATTCTAGTGTGGTAGGATGAAACTAGGAGGGAGTCCATTTTTTGTTTTCTGTTAAATGGGATGATGTAAAAAGGTACAAAATTGCAATTTGTAGACTGGTGAAGTTAGCTACATTGTCCAGGAGAAAATGACTTTTCTGTGCTCTTGCTGGTGTCCATGTAGATCTGAGTATATAAATGTCAGGGTGTATATGTGGTGTGAATTTTGGTAATTGAGAGGAACATAATATCTCTAGAAATGAGAGGTTGGAAAATGACTGCATTAGTTATTGATTTCCTCTGCTTTGCAGGAGCTCTTCTGAAATTCATTTACAGTAAATATTATTATTCCACGTTTTCATCTTTTTCTTTTTGCTTTCCAGTGTCTGAGGAATGTTGGAAAGCCTAAAATGGTATTGATTCAGTGTTCACCTTAGGTAAAACCACCTTCTTGGTTTATCAATACTGGCTGTCTTTGCATAAGAGCAGCACAGAGGAACTGAAGTTATAGACAACATATGCAAAGTGCATGATTATAATTTTTCACTTAGTTATGAAATATCTCCATTAGCCATCACAGCCAGAGCAATTTAAAACCAGTTTCTGTTTCGATGTAAAATGAAACAGTTGTCTGTTGCACAAATATCCTATTGTTTTCTAGGCTATGCACAACTCTGCAAGTTCCTTTTACGTTTGGGATCTGGTCTGGCTTGAAGAGGAACTGGTATAAATCATTACCTAAGTTATTTATATTAGGCCTGCCTTCACCCAACTGGTAGAAAGTGCTTCTTTCTCCCCCCATTTTTCAAAATTCAGTTATGTTTAATCCTGATGAAAGACTGAAGGATCCCGGCGTGCTCTGGCAGGTATAAAGGCTTGTTGGCAATTTTAACTGTTCCACAGGACAGCTCCATTAGTAGTCTCTGAAACAAAGTCTTCCCAAGTGAAAAAGGACACAGAGGATGGACTAATCTCTTAATTTCTATTGTGATTTAAGTATGACAGTCAGCATCATGTGGAGAGCAAACAGGACTGTTGACAGAGGGTAATGCAGTCATTCTCACTTTAGACTGGGTGTGCCATCACTCTTATCTGGTGTAAGTAAGCTTTTGAAGTACAGAGGAATACAGTAGGAGACAAAACGTTCTTAAAAAATCTTTTTCCCCCTACCTCCCTTACCCTCATTCTCTTTTTTTATTCCAGCTCCCTTCTCCTTTTCCTCTTCACCTGCTCTCTCTTCCGTGCTCTCTCTTCCAATCCCAGCAAAATTTCCTAGTCTGGTTATGAGCTAAATCTCATTGAAGCCCCAATAAGTGAACAGTTGGCTGCACAGCCAGCGTGGTGTGACTGCCCCTTGTCAGGCCCACCCTGTTCCTGTCCCTGCCCTCTCTCCTCTGCAGGGTCTGCACTGGCACGTTGGCTCTTCCTTGTGCTGCAGGGCTCTCATCTCAGTAGGTGAGTGTCCCAGGGAGGATGCCCACAGCAGCTCCAGGGAACCCCAGGTGTCGGCTCCACAGGGTGTATCACCAATATAAAAAGTCAGGAACAATTCCCCTTGAGTTTCCTTCACCGCTCTGCAGCTATTAACAAGAAAACGGGAGCTGCCTCTGGGTTTTAACACACAGGATGTTTGTGTGTTCATGGATTTTCATCCCAAATCAGCCTCAGGGTCTGCAGGTCTGAAAATCAGTGTCTCTGGTAACTTCTTTTTCCCCTAGTTTTCTCCAAACATTTGACAGGAAAGAAAGTGTAATTTTTAAAAGGATTTAAAGTATAAATGTTTCATTGTTTCTATGGTCCAGTGTTTCCCATAACTACTTCTGTGGGAATATTCAATCTAATTTGTTAACTGATCCAAGGAAATACTGTTTAGGTAGTTGCATTCATTTGTGTTTGCAATTAACATAATTTTTTGGTCGTGATTTTGTTCATTCTCTTTGAACTATGCTCTGTTCTTCTTTCTTCGTTCAAATGCACTCGGTTCAAGAGTCAAGTTAGAGGAGCCTTCAGAATTATCATAGTAAAAAATTTGTCATGGCTTTACAAAATAAAAATGTGTTACTCAGTTTCAAGTAGACCTTGTGAGTATGAAATAAAAAACTATAGTAAGATTTTCTACTGTGATATCTCTGTTAAAAAGTTCTTCTTTGTTTAATGGTTCATAGTGAAGTTGCTTCTATTTAAAGCATCGAGTTTGATCTTGGCTTTGATCTAAAGCTTTTGATCTTGAAAGAAGGATGTTGTGGCAGTAAAACAAAAAGGGTAGAAAAGATTTTTCTTTTTTTTTTCCAAGTGGTAAAGGATACTTTCAAGACTTAGTATGCACTTATTTGACTTACCTTTACTTAAATCTGTTTGCAAAGTCCATCTAATTCTATATTTTTGAGGGTTTGCTCAAATGCATGCTTTAATGAACCCTATTCTTATACAAGAGCACAGATTTTTCTTCTGAAGCTTTCAGGGAATTGCCAAATATAGTACAAGAGTATAAAAAAAAATTAAAATACTGAAAATACCTTACTAGCATCATTTTAACTGTACCAAGTATGATACAGTCTATCTTTTATTGCCTTTTGTTTTTTAAATATAAACACAAAGTACTTTATAAAATCCTAACTTGAGAATTTATAGTATTCAGATTTTGCATGGCTGACATGGCTTGGGTCTCTCCCATCGTGGTGGAGTTAGAATATCCTCCTCAGAGGCTGCAGACACACCTGTTGAAGTCCCAAATTTAATCACATCCTCACAGCATCTTGTCGAGTAAATAAAGCATTTAGCCGAGGCCTGGGTAATGGACTTTGTTTTTGCTACAACATGACTAAAAAGCTGCTTTGCATCTTGATTTAAGATGCGTTTCAGACCCTCCAAGGTAGTTTGATAGTTGGGTTTGGGAGGTGCAAGCAAGTACCGAGGCCAGTCTTGGATCGGTTAATGGTGATTCTTGCTCTCCTGGACCAGCCCCGTTCGGCCAGTCCTCCGTCCCACAGACCTGGGACAGCGGCTGTTGATGGGAGGGTTCACAGGAAAGTGCCTTTCACAGTGAGGGTCTCGAAGAGAGTGGGTATCTCTAATAACCGGGCTGCAAACCCGGGACGAGCGTGTCTGCCGAGCTGGGGAAGGGCCGGGCCGGCCACGGAGGGAGCGCGGGGCGAAGGCACCGCCCGGGCCGGGCCGGGCTCCGAACCTGAGGGGGCTCCGGGCCGGGCCCCGAACCTGAGGGGGCTCCGGGACGGGCCCCGAACCTGAGGGGGACCCGGGCCGGGCTCCGAACCTGAGGGGGCTCCGGGCCGGGCCGGACCCCGAACCTGAGGGGGAACCGGGCCGGGCTCCGAACGTGAGGGGAATTCGGGCCGGGCCCCGAACCTGAGGGGTCTCCGTGCCGGGCCCATCGCAGCCGAGCGGTGCCGCGGCCGGGCCGCCCCGAGCCCCGGCCCTGACGTGTGTGAGGGAGGCTCCTCCTCCCCGCGGGGCTCCGGGACCCCGCCGAGGTGTTTCATTTCCTACCAGGGCTGCGCTTGTGCCGCTGCCCGGGCGGGAGCGGGGATGGCCCGGGATGGCCCCTCACGGCCCCGGGCGGGGGCTGTGCCGGCGGGCGGGCCGGGCTGTGGGCGGACCGGGCCGCGGGGACCCGAGCCCGCCTCACCCTGCGCTTTCTCCCCCGTGCAGCCCCTGCTGGAGGAGGTCGAGACGTGGAAGGAGTGTCGGCTCGTCCAGCAAGTGCGCGGCGAGGTGAGGAGGGGACCTTTCGCGGCTGTTCCATTGCACCTCTCGCTTCTTTGCCCCCGCAGATCCGCTCCGGGAGTTTTCCACCTGATACACACCGCCCCCAGCCCGCCGCGCTTTCGCTTTAAAAAATAATTGCTTTCGTGTTAAGCATAAAAATATTCGTAGGGGCAAAAAAAAACCCCAAGTGTCGTTACTTTATGAGATAATAACGACCCCACCAGCCAGATCTGACGTTGGTAGTCTGGGACAACGCTCGAGTGAGTGGCTGGAGATAAATCTCTTACTTGAACTAGGCGGTGTACGGGATAAGGCACAGAGATTTTGCCCAGGATTTTTGCACGCTGCAGTGATAACTTTCCGTTTGGCAACCTGGCCTGGCATCAAACACGTTCTTTATGCAAAAAACCTTAAACTGAGAGCTCTGAGATGAAGAACAGCACCTCACGCTTTGTCCGTGCACAAGTAACTAAACAGATTACCTAAAACCACGTCAGCCTGTGTGGGAAAAGTGTTCTTCCCTGTCCAGCGAAGCAATTAAAAAAATTGTCTTGAGGCTCTTATAGCTTTTTACCAATGCTGAGTAGCTGCGCTCAGGTTGTGTCTTCTTCCTAAAAAAGCACCATGGTTTTGAACTCCAGGTCACAAAATGGATTCAGACAAACCAGAGGGTCAGGAAAAGCAGCAAAAAGAAAAGAAAGCAGGATGAAGTAATTTTCCAGAAGGTAAGTGATCACGATACCTGTTTGGGTAATGGGACAAAGGGCAGCAGATCCAAAATGCTTTCTGATTACGCCTCCCTAAGCTCTGTAGCGATGTTATTTACCGTCTTTGACAAGGTGATAGTAAAAAAGGGTGTTACAGATAAAGTTTCACAGTCACTATGTAGTTACAATGGCAAGAATTTAACAATCTTTTCAGACTGTTAGTGTAGGAGACAAAATTTTCCTATAATTATATTTCACTGGACCATTCTGAGGAAGAAAGAGAAGGGTGCTTTCATCAGAGAAATATAGCACTTGAGAGCTTTTAACAGGACCTGCACCACTATTTTTGGATACTGGTAGCCGAGAAACAGTTTTCATGGTGGATATTCGGACAATGATAGATGTGATGTGTATGTTGAAACATATATTCAGACTATGCTGTTGACTTCATTCAGAGTGCGAGTTTGAAAGTCATCTGTTTGCAATATAGATTTCAGTTAATGATGATGTGTATAGAAGGTTATTTTAAAAATTACTACAGAAGATTCTTAAACCTGAATGCAACTAAATTTGAACTATTTTCAACCAGCGATTTTGATTAAGCTACTATGAGAGACTTGTTCTTAAATTGCGATGTAGAGAGGTAAGTAATTAGCTGATGTTTTAACTAAATAGCTGTTTTCTGTCCTCTGAGGGAAAAAATTGAATAAAAAGTAGATAAAGATGCACTTCCAAATGCATTATGAGAACTATACGGTTTTTGCTTGTTTTGGTTTTGCAACAAATTTATGATTATTTTTTAAAACTCTTGTTACCTCTGAAGGATTAAAATAGCAGTGTGTTGGTTTGCTGTTTCGACAGTGCTTCTAGAATGCATGATGAATCATTGCTGTTTCTGTAGCCAAATTCTTGCTGATAGCATGGCTGCCAACTCCTGGGATGTGTTGCCTTAGTACGGGCATTGCAACTCTATGACAAATGTCCTCAAAGTGCCTTGTGTAGGAGTGATTTACCAGCTCCATGGTTAGCTAAAAACCACCAAAAAGCATCCTTTTATTCACTACTTGCATTTTGCAACTGGAAAACATAATTTAGGAAGGATGTTCTGCGTTGTTGTACTTTGGAATGATGTGATTTAAACAGAGATAGCATAAACTGTTTCACCGGGTAATTCCATTTTTGTTTATGTTTCTGTATGTGAATGTGTGTTTGCATGTATGTGTAGCATTTTATTTACTGTCATTTTATGTTAAGAGGAATAAGACTTTTTTTAGGCTAAAAATTGTATCATCTTGGGAATTTGTGAGCAAAATGCATTGATAGTATAAATAACCCTAGTACAAACCACAGTGTACATACATTTTGAAGTAATTTTTAAATGGTACAAAGTAGATCCCGTGTTACTCCTGAACAGTAGGTTTAGAAGTGCCCTATGCTGTTACACCAATCCTAATCTCTTATTATAGGAGAAAGCTTCCTTAGTACTTCCTTAGTACTGATAAAATTCTATTTCTGTTGGGGGAGTTGTTCTCCTGGTGCTCTGTTTGTGAGAGAGAACTTCAGCATGTAGGCTTGCCGTGTTAGAAATGCAAAACCTGAGGTGTAAACCTGAGATATACTCATTGTTTTTCAAACAGTGATTCTAGAGCAAGGTCTGTGAATTTAAATTGCAGGTGAGCATAACTGTTGTCTTCTAATATCCATAAGTATTAAATATCCCGGGGATCCAGTGCAGCTTCCCAGCGCTGCATCGGCCGGGTACTCAACTGCATGGGAAGGAAGAGGTGTAACAATAACCTCACATTTGGGACTAAACCACTGACTGGTCACTGAGGTGGGAATTCTTTAAGTTGCATAGAAGTTTGGCCACTGCAATGGTGATTTTCCAATACAGTTTCAGATGAGAGAACAGAAGAGAAGAAGGGCGAGGGACCTCCTGGAAGTACTTCATTGTGTTGTTTAGTTTCAGAGTTGGTTGCAGCTGGGTTTTCAGTGAGGGCTTACCAGTCAGTGCCATTTCCAGTCAGTGCCATTTCCAGTCAGTGCCATTTCCAGTCAGTGCCATTTCCAGTCAGTGCCATTTCCAGTCAGTGCCATTCCCAGTCAGTGCCATTCCCAGTCAGTGCCATTCCCAGTCAGTGCCATTCCCAGTCAGTGCCATTCCCAGTCAGTGTGGATGGTGCTAACCTCTGTTCCACCAGGATTCTGGGTTTTTAGCTGTGTCCGTATTAGTTTTTAGCAGGAATGGTGTTATACAGCAGTTAAAGTATCTTTCAAGATAAAAAAAAAAACAAGAAAGAGAAAAGCATGTAATGGAAAAGTGAGGCACCCTTCCAGCAAGTAGAGAGGTAGGAATAAAAGCATGGAGTGAAAAGAGGGAGCTGAGAAAGTGAGCAATAATAAACAGAGAAGTCAGAGAGTTGGTACCAGCTCATCTTGCAACTGTGATTAATATAAGGATACTGATCTGCTACATCTAGAAAACTGAGTTTGGCTTTAATCTTGTTTATCCTTTCCAAGCACAAACTTCTTAAATGTAGCTTCTAAACTTGCATGTGCCCGTGCTGTCCGATTTTCCTCTGTCATCTCTTTCCTTTGTGATGGGAAGTCCTATTTCTAATACAATATGGGTGACACTACTATACTGAGACACCACCAAATCAAAGCAACTGCTGTATCCAAGTACAAAATCTAGGACAGAGAGGTGACTCTGTATGTAAAAAGTGAAACAGAGTTGTGAAGGAAAGGTTACTGACAACTGCCGGGGAATTGCTTCTTGAAACAGTTGCCTTCTAAACAGTTAAGTTTGTAGGAGCTGACTGTGCTTGCACTTAGGTTTATTTAAAGAACATGTGAAGGTACCATGTGGTGGATAAGAACTACCTGACCAGGAGTGTGAGCTGTGCTCCAGGGGTGTATGAGCCGCTGGGGAAGGCTGTGTAGAAAGTTGTGCTGGTTTCTGGTGTGCTGAGTTCTCATACTTTTGCTTTTCTTCCATATTTGGGAGGGCGGTTGGGGTTTTTTGGATGGGGATTTCTTTTGTTGTAGCTTTTTCTCATTGCTAACATTTTTACTGCTCTGTCTCTGCAGTTTCTTATATTTTCTTAACAACTTTTGTCCCAGTCTTTTTTGCCTGCTTATTTTTCACCCCTCTTTACTTTCTCTGTTTTCTTTGGACTCCTTTGGTTACCTTTGGTACTGTTCATTCCTTTCTATTTACTTTCAGTGACTTTATCTGTTGGGAAAAAAAAAGGAGAAACAAGTTGAACAATTGAAAAAAAAGTTTTTTTTTGCTCACCATGTTTTCTGTTTATAGTTCTCTATAAATACTCTTCTTACAATGTGTGTATACATTGTATAAACACACTCACCCCTAGCATTCTTCTTTTGTCATTCTTCCTATTCTCTCACATTTCTTACTCCTCATTTATTCTTGTGCTGTCTGTTCATCTTGTCATTTAGCTGCTCAGCACAATTAGCAATCAGGATGTGTACCAATACAGGATGTGACATTTAGAGAAGGTATAACAGAGCTTGGAAAGAATTGTACGGTTAAAATTAGCGTTATTATGAAGAGTGCAAAATAAATATTAGGTGTTATTATTTTTGTTGTAATACTTGAGTGTGCCTGCTTGAACCAGTGCTGAATGTTAGGCAGAAGAAAATAACCTTTCAGTCAGCCTAGTGGAATTGTAGCATGCAATCTGTGTCTGTTGTGGAATTTGAGGGGAAACATTTTTCATTAGAAGACCGATTCGCTTTTACTTGACATTCAGTGTTAAAACGTAAAAGCTGCTTTAAAAATGTTCCAGTGGTACAAAAAGTGTAATAGGATGAGATACACAGTGTACAGGTACCCGGTATTTAGGAAAAACTTTGAAATACGTGTGTGTATATATATATATGTATATATATATATATATATATATATACGCACAGTAGGTAAGGAAAATGTTTCTTGCAAATTATCAAAATTGCATTTGTCTGTTTCAGTTTTATTTCGATTGTAAACTGAAACTTTGAGGAGTAATTCAACGTTACCAGAATAATTTCTGCTGCTTTCTCAGAAATATTGTTTTAATGTGTTTGAAGTTTGTCTGCTGGTTTACCAGCAATGTGACTGTCATTTGATTTTTCTCCTACTGGTTGTTGCTGTTGATCATTTGTCTTGCTCCAGAGATTTACAATTGTCAGTATTTAAGCTCTATGAATAACCTGAGCAAAAATGACTGTTGAAATGGCTGTTAAGTTTCTAATAAAAAATAAAAACCCCAAAAGAGTTGTGATATATATGACTAACACTGAATGCTGTAACTCTTTTGTTCTTTAACAATGAATTCAGTGTAACTGAAATACAAGAAACAAATCTTGTAATTCACTAAAATGAGTCTTCTTGATATACTTTAAGTAGAAAATGTTTTGAAGTCTCAGAAAAAGTATTGATTAAAAAAATTGTGTGGTGTAAGACAGCTCTTCATTAAGGAAATTTATTCAGGATGATGTGTTTCTGCTAATTCAGGTAAAGACTATTAATATATAGTGCATTAAAATTACTTTAAATCTTCAATTGCCATGTATTTTTTTGTTTCTCAAAATGAATGTTTTTACCTGAATCCAACAAACTAAGAACCAAAGCAAGGATCAAGTCTGAAATGATCCCAGAGCGTGTGCACTGCATAGTGCTTAACAGCTAAAAGAAACGTGGTGAAAAGTCCTCAAGTGTTACTCAGAAGGTCTCCTGTGGCATTATTTGCTGTACCAAATTAATCTCACAGAACTTTCTAGGAACCCCGTAAACTGGCCTTCACTGATTACAGAAAACATTGAATTCCTTTTGAGATCAGGAGTTTGAATGGAAGACTTTATACCCAGCTCATGCACAAGATCTGAATTGCAGTAGATGTTCTTAAGCTATCTGGGAAATAGAGTAATTTACAAAACTTTTCCTCTGCATACATATGAATATAATTTTAGGCCATTGGAACTAAATGTTTTTAGTATTTAGTTTTGCTTCCCTGTAAGAGTGTCTGTATTTGTGAAGAGTTTTATTCCTTTTGATTTATAGAAAGAATTAGTTATATACTATTCAGGTATCAGTCTCCTTGGAGGTATTTTAATAAGGTGGTGTTTATGTATGTTATTATGTGATGCTGTCTAAATTAATTACATTACTGGGATTGACTACTGCCAGTAACTTTTTCTGCTGTTGTTTCTTGTTATAAAGCCCTTTTTTTGGTGGTTGATCCTTCATACCTTAGCTTAGAAAAAAACTTTTGTCTTTAATACAGGAAATGGAAAATGTGAGAACAGTTTTGTTCTTTCCAAAATAGCAGAAAAACCAAAAAACCATTCAATTGTTTTCAATACTTCTCAAATATATGCCCCCACCAGTGTTTGGTACACTGCTTTCAAACACTCCATAAGTTTTTTTCTACAGAGCTTTCTAATGGATTTTTTACTAGTTGAGAGTATACACTTGTGCATGGCAGCTGAATAGTCCACTTGATTTAAATGTCCCCAGGTTCTTTTTGATGTGATTGACTGTAATGACAAAGAAGGTTTAATGGTCTGCTTGCTCAAATGTGTGCTTTATTTCAGTCTAACATTTATTACACATTCTCAGAAATAGGCTTAACTATTTTTTGATGACTGGTCAACTATTGTCCTCATTCTATGTCTGTTTTCAGTTTTGGATTATGTTCACATACTGTATAGTAAAAGCATATTTATAGGAGTCTGTAAGTGTAGACATTTTTCTTTGAAGAAATATGTGAGCATGAAATGTAAAGGCTGGACCTTCTACAAAACACATTAGAAAGGTTTTCGTAGTTCTTAGCCCTCTTTTTGATGGCCACAATTCTAAAAGTAGTCATGTGTAGAACTTATAATACTCTTATAATCCTCTCCTCCCCTTAGAGACCCCTGAGAAACTCTTTTAGAGCAGGAGGTAGCTCACTGTTAAAAGCAAATACATTCTTTGTGTTGCTTTAATTAACGGACAGGATTGAATTCTTAAATGTGTGTGAATTATACTGTACTCATTTGATCTGTGCTGCATATGTTTTCTTGTGTTATTTCTCATGTGGGCTCAAACAAAGTGACCATTCACAAGTGTCCAGCTCCTCTCATCAGACACTTCACTTGCAGGTTTTCTGAACCCTATACCAACATTTGAAACCAGACTGCTGCTCAACATCAGCGTGGATATTTATGCTATATAAATATATATATCTGTATACCTATGGACAGTACTTTTCATCTGATGAGACACAAACTGCCTAATGTCTGTCAGTTTATTGCCATTGCAGTCTCACATGTGTGAGTGATTAGAAAATACTTTCCCCTTTGTGCTGTTAAGCCGAGTTATTAACCTACACTGAGCTCCACCTGGGCACTCATCGTGTCTGAACAGCATTCTTGAAGCACAGGCTATTGACACTTAAATTTTCCATAGTTTTGATTAAAAAGTGATTGCCAGTGACAATTTGCTTAATTAAGCAGAAGAAATTTTTTGCCCTCCTCTGCTGAAGTTCACAATCATTTTTCAAGAAAAGCTTTTATTTATATCTGGAAAAAAATGCTGATGAGAAGGAAGCTTAGGCAATTATGTTGCTTTGTGTCTCCTTTTCCCTTTTCTGCCTTTAGCTTAGGCATCCACTGGGCATTTTCAATGGAGGTTGTTAGGTTTCTGCCATGTTCCTGTAGGAGATGCTGTGGGGAAAGCCCACGTGAAGGCGAGGCAGACGTGAGAGAGCTCCATCGTTCCTGGCAGTCCTGACAGATGAGTGAGGGGGAAGATGGGGTGACTGTCCCAACCGTAGGAAACGTTTTTATTGCCACTTCAAGCCTCCGAGATGGTTTGGTCATGAGGCACAAGTTCCTTGTTCAAATTTGATTTCATTACTTTTGTTTCTTAAAGAATGTAGCGTTGGGGTTTTATGAACTATATTCTGCATACTTTTCAGGTTGTGTGCTCCAAATGTGGTGAACGCCCACGGAATGTATTTCCCTTACAGTTGGTTTCCTTCTTTGCTCCTAACAGAAATACTTGAGGAAAAAAGGGTCTTAGGACTTAGCATGGAGGTTGATAAGGGTCTTGCTTATGTTCTCTCATCCATATTTCAAGAAGAAATGAAAACTAGCAAGGGAGTATTAAATGCTTCCCTGCTCCAGATCCTGTTTATGTCAAAGAAAAGGTGACACGCCCAGTGCCAGTTATGCAGTAACTATGGTTGTGGGGTTTTTGTTTTAACTCCAGGGACTTCTCTGTGTTTTGGCTGTACTTCTGACAAATGTGGTGAAGCTACTGATATATTTAAATACTTAGTCATTCATTCTTAAGATCTTTCCAAGTGACCACTTCCGCATTGCAGAGGAGATTTGACTTCTCCCAATTGCCCAGTGTTTTTTACTGGGAGATATGGTGCCAACTTTTTTTCTATCTATCTATCTATCTATCTATCTATCTATCTATGGTACAGCATAGATGACACCTGGGGAGGCAGGGGGCAGGGGAAATAGTATTTGAGGGAGGATTATTCTACAATTATTTGTCTAAAGCTCAGTTTCCTCTTACGTCCTGAAATTTCCCCTCCCCTCTTTTGCTTGTTAGATTGCTAATTAAAGCAAAAATAAGGTGACTTTCTGAGTGTATGCCAGTTCATACTTGAGAAACACATAAGATGGGATTATAAGTTTATCAGCCAAATTTACCTTCAGTGGGGCTTGGTATGTATGACCTGTTTTTTGACAGCAAGTGTTACCATGAGTAAACCTCTTAGGCTTCCAGAAGGGAGTAAAAAAGTTCTAATTCTGTCTGTTGTGGAGCACAGGCAACACAGGCATCCATATTTAAGAGAACTGATTGCTTGGAGAGACTGGGAAGCTGAGGGAAGCGATTTCAGCTTATGGAGGGGAACAGGAGGTTCATTTTGAAACTTTTTTCGGTCTAAATAATTAATATACCATACTTTTGTTTAATACACCCTCTTATTTTGTAACATCTATAATATTTTTCAAGGAATTAAACATTTACTCTTTCTTGAAGAACTGTTATGCTTGTTTATCAGCACAGGAGAGGAGACATACATAACAAAATGCTTCTCTGTACTATATGCACAGCCACTAACTTCACTTCAGAGTTGCATAAAAGTGGTTGAGAGATTCAAGACAACTCAGAACATACAACCTAGTAGTGTGAAGATACAGTTTTAATGCAAAGCAGGGTTTACTTGAAATTAGAATGTTCATCTTGATTTTATGAATCATAAACCAAGGCACAGAGATAATAGGTAGCTCGACCAAAGGTACTTAAGGAAGTTGGTCAGGGCAAGGAAATGGACTGAAATCAAGTTTCATGGCCGAACACAAACCTTCACCTGAGGCCTGTCTATATGATAAATACCAAAGAATGAAGCCACACAATGTTCCATGAAGCACTTAGTTCTCTCTGCACAAGATGTGTGTGGTTGGTGATATTTTAACCTGGAGCAGAGACTCGAACACAAGTAGTGCTGTGACTTCATTTCCCCAGTAATTCCGTGAAAGGCCCAGCACACGTAGGAGTGTAATTGAAAAGATGAACTGGAGCATGGGAGGGTTCATTTTATCAATATTTACATTGTATTAGAACATACTGTTTAGTAATGAATAACAGCTATGGTTAGTGATTTCAGATTACAAGTATTAAATATTAAAAGTGTTGGCTTTGAGTCTATTTTAAAGAATAATAATTTAATGGACAACTGTTACATTTTTGTCTTTGACTGTCTAAATGTATGTAGGCAGCCTGTAACTTTTAACACAAAGGGAGAATAGAATAATTACTAAAAGCTTGCTAAATCATGGGTTTTTTCATTGCAAATAATTTTGATTGTAAAACTTTCAGGCATGGTATGGTAGGGTTTTGGAGGCACAGTAACAACCAGAAGTCAGAAGTGGGCCCGTGTGTTGTGTCTTCCCAGCATAGAAGGATGTGTGATGGCAAGTCTGCTCCTGTCTGATTAATATGGAGGTAGCACAGAGCTGGAACATATGATAAAGAAAATTGCACACGTAATCACTTGCTACAGAGATGTACTTATGCTAATGATGTGTGTTGCTGTGCAACTACATAAGACAGAAGTATAGAGTTAAGTGTGAATGTCTTATTTAATGATTCAGCCTTCTGGTATAAAGTGGCATGTAAGTAAATATTTAATGAGTTATGTTTAATTGGAAGTGTCTGGTGAGACCTATCAGATTCTCTTATGCTTCATCAGGAACACAGGGACCTCTTCTGAAAACAAACCATTTTGTACTTCCAGGAGATATTTCACATCTTGCACTTGTTTTTAATCAGTTAAAGCCTGTGAATATCCCATATAGGAATTTGTTTGAAGTGTTTTTAGAGAGGAAGGTTGTGTAATAGCGATGACCTAGATGGCGTGTAGACTCTAAGTCTTTTCATTTGTTTTCTCTTGTCCAGAGCATTGAGACAGGAAGCATTCTTAGAATTATTTTTAGATTTTTAAAAGTCAACCTTGATTTCCTCATGTAACAATAATCCCCTGGCTAGCCCTGAAAGCAACAGTGTTTACTCTTTGATAGTGCCATATGCTTGAAATTTGTTGTTTCATTTTGTGTGCCTGTGGTTTTTTTTGAGAATAAAGTACTCAGAAACTTCAATTTATATTGGATTTTCATACATTAACTAGAAGGAAGTGCTATTCAATGTATTCATGATTCTTCTCATAGCGTCTGACTCACAGTAAGTGGTTTGATTTATTGCAGCCTAGTCTGCATGTGTAAAGGATCATGTGCACAGGATTGCTCATTGCTCTGTGACTGTGTTGTTTTTATGACATCACATTTGCTGTGACAGAAAGATGGCTGAGCAATTAGGAGTCAGTAATTCTGGTTTCCCTCTTAGCTTATATGCTGTTTATTTTTCATTTGAGCATTCAGCTGAGGAGTGAGCTATTGCTCCCAATGCACCTTTATAGCTACCTGTGTCATGGTGCTGATGCTGTTTTAGTTGATGAGTCCCTCTTTGTAAAATGAAGATAAATTGAGTGCATCAGTGTGTTTCTGCAACACCTACCATTGCTGCTCATTCCATTTATGGCATTAAAATCTGAGAAACTTCTGCAGAGATGTTGCCTTAACCATGCACAGTCTGCTGAATTACTGAATCTTACTGTCCTCCTTCTACTACACAGGTGAGCTGGAGAGGGTAAACAATTTCAAGTTTTGCATCTTTGTAAGGTAAAATATCCTTAGCTGAGTGTTTTGTTACTTATGGCAGTAAGTTAATATTTGTAAAACATACTGGGATTGATAAGTGTGAGAGTTTGTGGAGTTTCTGTTTGTTGTTACTAGTGTCAGATGGTTTCAGGTAAGGGAATTGTGTTCTTTGTGCTAGGCATAAGCTTTTCACTATCTTACCCACATATGTCATGCTATACAAATTGATGTTTTCAAAAAATATGCTAGCCAGTGTTTGACTGTATTCCTTTCATGAATGAAAAGCTGGGGCTTTTCAGCTTATCTCTTCCTGAGTTATCTTGATCTGAATGTTCTGTTGCTGTCAGAATAAGCAAAATGCACAAAATGTTATAAAAATGGCAGAAGAAAAATCTCTTGTGACACAACAAATCTGCTCTGGAAAAGTTACTTTTGTAGGCTATTATGTGAGTTTTACTTGGCCAGAACATTGTGAGTATCTGCTAAAGTTTATGAAAACCTGACTGCAGATGCTGAAACATGAACTCTGGATTACTCATATACAGATATAAAAAACCCAAACAACAGAACAGAGCAGTATTAATTACACAGAGGAACAACTGGAAAATGAGAGAAGTTGGATCAATATACCTCACCTGCATTATTGTGATTCTAACTATATTTACAATTTTAAAAATTTGTAAGTCCCAAAATGGGAAGTGAGCAAGTATTATCAACACAAATCATATCCTTGTGATTTTTGTGATGCTCATTGCTACCCACATGTTGTCTGAGGAGATCTAGGTAGGCGTAGGAAAGGAAGAAAGGAAAGGAGGGCTGAGTGTGTCCTGGAGTGCATCAGGCACTGGCTGCTCAAGAGAGGGGATTGTCCTGCCCTTCTCTGCCCTGCAGTGGTGCAGCCTCCCCTGAAACACTGGGCCACTCTGGGGGAACACAATGGAAGGAAGGGATTGAGCCATAGAGAGTGTCCAAAGCAGGGAACGAGGGTGGGGAAGGGCCTTGATTTGAAGCCGTGTGAGGACACTGAGGGCACTTGGTGGGTTCAGCTGGAGAAGAGGAGACTGAGGGGAGACCTCACTGCAGTTCAACTGCCTGGGCAGGGGCAGAGGAGGGGCAGGGACTGAGCTCTGCTCTGGGGGGACCAGGGACAGCACCCAGGGAATGGCTGGAGCTGTGTCAGGGCAGGCTCAGGTTGGATCTCAGGGAAAGGTTCTTCCCCCAGAGGCTGGTTGGGCACTGCCCAGGCTCCCCAGGGCAGTGGGCACAGCCCCAAGGCTGCCAGAGCTCCAGGAGGGTTTGGACAACATTCTCAGGTTCATGTGGTGTGATTCTTGGGGCTGGTCTCTGCAGTGCCAGGAGATGGACTTCGATGAGCCTTGTAGGTCCCTTCCAACTCAGCATATTCTGTGATCCTG
The DNA here is from genome assembly GCF_003984885.1 of Neopelma chrysocephalum. NCBI lineage: Eukaryota > Metazoa > Chordata > Aves > Passeriformes > Pipridae > Neopelma > Neopelma chrysocephalum. Next base: position 315,730 of record NW_020925332.1, on the reverse strand, counting down.
CAGAAGGGAAGTTAAAGGTCAAGATTTTCTGTTTGTGTTCCACCTCCCTGGCAAGTGCCTGTGTTTGCTGCTGGGAGGGCTTCTGTTCTGCAGGAGGATTGCAAACAATTCCACTGTTGGCCTGTAACACACTCCAAAACAGGACATAGAAGTAAACTTGCTTTAAACTACAAGTAAGGATAATTTGTCTACTTGTGTTATATTTGCTTTAAATGTTAGGAGATGAGGGATGGAAATCAAAAGATACATGGAGGGAATGTGAAGTTAAGGATGTTCTTCATATTGTGGAAGCTAACTTACAGTGCAAGTGCCTTTTTTTTCCCAAGCTTATTGAATTTATTGCCATCTTGGCTTAGTTAAGAGCAGACTGGATGGGTGTTTTGCAATGTGGACTCTTTCCAAAGCACTGGCAAAGACTTACAGTAAATCCAGCTGAGTTTCCCTGAGGGTTTGAGCTGAAATTCTGACTTTTATATTAAATTAGTCATGGTTACGAGACAAGAATTATTTGAAGTTTTAATGAAATGTGGAACTGACAGAACATGCAACAGGGATGCAAATTGTTTTCATGTATATTCTCTTTATTGGTCAAAAATGTGTTCAGGATACAAAAGGTTCTTACTTATGTGGCTTGAAGGGACATAGATAAAAAGATAGCTTTGATATCTGTAAAATAAAAAACAACCCCCCTCAAAATTCTTCGTGCAAATTTCCCTTTTCTGAGGATTTCCTCCCCAAAAAGGGCTTCCTTTTTTTTCTAAACACCCAAAGCTTCATAGAATTATTCCATATAAATTTCAACCAGACAATTATTTTGGGGTTTGGTTTTGTATTTTTGTCTGTTCATTTGTATTTTTTCAATACTCTTAAATACTTCAGCAAATGTCTTCTGTGATGTGGCAATGACCAAAAGTACTTAAAATGACACATCACTGCACTACTTTTTTTTTTTTTCCCCTAACTCAAAATTATGCTGTGCTTTGGAAATAACTGCTGTGCTTGTATTTGACAAGTTTAGATTGATGCGTGATTGGAGAAAAGCGTCTTAAAGTTTCTGGCACTTACCTGTCTGCACTTGAACCTTCTCCACGATCCCTGCTGGATGAATCCCTTGCTGCTGTCAGGGTCAGCAGCACTGGGTGCTTGGGGGGGATGAAAGATAGAGGGACACAGTGTTGGAGTCAGACTCTGCACATGGCACTCCTTTTGTTTTCATTGCCTGTCCTCACCGTGTCCCATCTGCTTGCATTTCCACATCGCTTCCTTACCATTTTCCTCATTATTTTTAGGGAGGACTTGAGTTTCAGCAGCCTTGTATATCCTTCCTTTGCAAAAAAAGGCTGTTGTGAGGGTGAAAATCCGTTTCTGACCAGTGAATGTTTATGGATAAACCACTATAACCAGTACCCGTCCTTTACCTGATGTAAACCTAAAGTGAGCTCAGTTGTTTCTGAGTGGTTTGTGGGGAAAAAAAAAAAGGAGATGATAAAAGATTAATGTCTGTGTAATTTTTAAATGAATCAACTGAAAGCAAACATCCTTTTGTGTGGAGCAGCTGCACACTACTACAGATCTAGTCCTTGTCCTTCCTTTTTTCTTGTGCCATATGCATCTGTTCTTGTGGAAGATAATGTAGTCACACAATACAAACTGCAGAGAACTGATTCCTCATGAGTATGCCTGGTTTAATTTTATGAAGGATTTTAGGTGTTTTTAGATGCACAGAAAATGCTAAAATGTAAAAACTGAAATTGTGTTAAGAATGTGATGGATTCAACGTGAATAAAACGTCGTGTTTTATTAAAGTAAAATATCTTTGCTTAGTCTGTAATGAAAACAGGATCATAATTTGGAAGTGGGGACTTCATGTGGCCAAGAAATCAGTGCATACTTCAGTCTCACCCAGTAGCTCTCCCAGTCATTTTGGACGCTAAAGGAAGGTGCATTTATCTTCTGAGGACTCGTGCTTTTGAAGTGGCTTTTCTGTTACAAAGTAGGCTGTTCCAGAATAGTTTTTGTTTGTGGGGTTTTGTTTGTTTGGTTGGTTTTTATCCGAATGACAATAGAACAACTTTTAAGTGTTTACTCAGATTAAAATGGTTTTACAGTGTGCTGACAGTTTTGGTAATGAGTTTTTGGAGTTCTGGGGTGTCTGTACAGAGCCTTTTGTTTCTTAAGTATGGAGAAGATTGATGATAGCTAAAAATTAACTGTATTTAAGTTTGCTGAGTGTTTTGTTTCAGGTAAGCCATTCCTTATTCATTCTCTTGAAACAGCTAATAAGAGAATTGTATTGCTTAAAATATATTTTTGATTGTTTCGGTAAAAGTCAAGGATTGGATAGACTTGAAGATCCGTATCAGCGTCTGAGGCTCTGAGTTAAGGCTCTGAGTTGAGTTCTCTCAGCCTTGTATCTTTTGCAGATGTTAAAGGTATTCCCTCTCAAAGAAAAAAGATCAAGTTTTCCACCGTTTACTCTGGCATTTTTGTTCTAGTGTTGTTGCTGGAGGGAAGGGTGGATTTTTGTGGGTTTTTGTTTGTTTGTTTGTTTCTTTAATGTGTAGCATTCATTCTGGAAACTCGCAGTCACTCCAGGGAGAGAGGACGTTTGAATTGAGCAAGATAGAAGGGCTGAGTGTGTTGTGTATAAAGCAGTCAATGTGAATGCTCAGTCAGAAAGCTCTCTTAAAATTAAAACCATTGATAAGTCAATCGACACGATGCTGGATAAACTGGGGGAGGGCAAGAGGCAGCTGATTGCCTTTCAGCAGAGCTGCTGGGCTTGAAGTGTGAGTGAGAGAGAGCATCCACTAAGCAGTGAATGAATATTTAGTCACACCACAAGTGACTGGGAGTGAGCTGTGAGAGATGCCTGTTTGTTACCTCAAAGAGAAGGAGGAAAAGGTTCAAGGGAAGTCATTATGGGATGTGAACCTGAGTTCGGGTGGGATCCACACTGTAAGTTTTCAGGGAAGGAGAATGTTAAGGAAGGCTTTGTCCCAGATGGAACACCCGAACTGGTGTGGAAGGTGCTCAGCAATTCCCAACTTCTGCAGCCTCCTGACTCGGTCACTATTGGAAAATTTCTGCCTAAAATGTTTTGAGTTTTGTATTCTTTCTAATGTCTTGGCTCCCATACAGAAGCCAAATGTTATAATCATCTTTGACTACATTGCTTTAAGATTAGGTCCTGGGGGGGACCTTTTGAAGTCTTCACAAAACCCTCTATCTTTGCTTCTGAAAAATCTGAAAAGCTCTTGAAATGCAGGAGCAGGGAGTGTGGGGGGAAAAGAAAGCTTAACACTGACAGTAAAAATAGAATCTGTACCCACTCAGATCTCTCATAAAGTGTTTTTTAATTAACTAACTGCAGGATAAATGATAAGAAAAAGTGAACTGGTTAAACTGGGAGTTCCCGTTGTTAACATCATAAAAGTATTAAAAATATAATTCACAGCAAACAGGATGTCTGATCATGTCGAGTGCAGCCTCGATTGCCTGGTATTTATGCATCTGACCTTCTGTGCTGACATCAGAGAGCAATGAGGAGTCTCATGACTGTGAATAAGAGTCCCATTTAATCTGCTAACACCAATCTGGTGGCTCCTGGAACAGGCCAGCATTTCAGGAGCAATGCAGAGAGATTAATTAGTACCTCCACGTGCACTGTTCCCACTCTGAGTGACACATCCCTTCTGTAAAGCTGTAGTTTTACCTGGAGTTTTTTACCTGGAGTTTTGCCTGGAGTCGTGGCCAGTTGGAGCTTTGTAATTTCTTTTTAATAGTAGTGTTAATTTTTTTTTCTCTGATATTAAATTTGGAAGTAGACTGTGGGGAATATGGAGACTTTATTCCAAGTTCCTGAACTACTGGTACCAAACGAATTAACAAACCACATAGTTTTGGGAGATGAATGTAGCAAAATACGAGGTAAAAAGTATCTAAGAGTTGATATAATGTTTAAATTTAATGCAAATAGTGGTAGCGTGGTTACATAAAAAGAAGGCTTAAGACTCAAAAGCCCTGAAAATAGGGCTATTCTTCTTAAGTCTTTGAAAGAAACAGGCTGTTTCAAGCTCAGCACATCTCAGAATACAAACTTCTTCTTGATGTTCAGGTGACTTCTGAATAATCCATTTGGCGTTACTTTGAGAAGTCCTAAAACTGTGTGCAGTGTCTGTGAATGTGTATTCAGTTTGTGTGAATATTATAGAAAATTGCTTACTAGGTAAGTGTACCTGGGTAATAAGTGATAGGGGTGAGGAATTCCCCCAGTCCTGTGCTGTGGAACAGCCGAATGTCAGTAGTGGACAAGACATGTCTTGGAGGATGAACATGGTTGCCACAAATGGGTCTTCTTTGTAGAGAAAAAAAAGGGAGAGGGGTGAGAAGAAGGCATTTCTTTGGCTTTGTATTGATCTGGGTCTCGATTTTGTGGTGATTCACTGAGGTTAATAAATCTGTGCGTGTAGTTCTTCATTTTGGCTCACTGCCAAGTTCTTGGGTTTTTTGGTTGTGCCCTGTTTTCTGATCATTCTTTGTCGTCTTTTTTAAAGGGGGACATTTGCTTACATCATCAGAAATTCTCTCATGTATCAGCATATGTATTAATGACATACTTGAAATGAAAGTTATTTGAAATAGGTATTCCTGGCTCGTATCTCAGTGTCTTTTTGCCAAACCATTTGTTTACTGAACCTTTGGAAAGAGAGATATAATTTTCAATTAACTGGAGGAATGTACAACACTCGAATACCACACCCAGCCTGCTTAGGAGGACAATATTTTTTTGTGCCTACATGCCCTTGAATAGTTAAGGGGCAGGTTTTGGGCTGGTGTCAGTTTATATTGGAAAAATACAAGTCTGAAGCTATTGCTTGAGAAGACAAAATGTGTAGGTGAAAGCAAAATGCTGGAAGAATATATGGCACAAGAAGTGTAGCTTTCCCAAAGAAATGTAAATATATTAGTGAAATGGGATTGATAGGAAGCTCTCGATAAGTTTTGGTGTCCTCTCAGACTGGGAAGCTTTTTCTGAGATTTTACTGAGGTTCTTAAAGAAGGTACAGTGTGTGTGAGTGTGTGATTTGGCTTTCTCCCCTTCTCTTCCCCCTAAATTAAAAAGAAGTGGTGTGTTTTAAGAAATATGGTTGTACATTTAAAATTGGTTTCATTGTAACTTTTTTTTTTGTCTGACAGAAATGTTTTTAAAAAGAAATTTGACAGTGCTGCTTGTTTGACTTTGTTGGGGAAGCGTGATTAATTTCTGTGAAGTCCTTGCCTGCTCCTCTTCAGGAATCTCGTCTTCTTCTGTGCCAGCTGTGTCAGCAAATTTAACTAGGCTTGGGTAAGACCTTCAGAGGAGGCTCAGCCAGTCCTGTGCAAGCATGCCTTGTGTTGAGGTTCCTCACAGCTAATGCTAAAGGACTGGAAGCTTTTAAACATGTTTTTGAGTCCCTGTGTTACCAGTTTATATGATCCAAAGCGATCAGGTTGATAAATTGCATGACTCGAGGGTAGAAACATTAAGATAAATACCAGGAAAATTGCCAAGTGTGTTCTTTTCTAGGTTCTGGCCCTAAACTATAATTGTTTTCCTTTTCTCTTTCCCCCTTATCTCTCGGAAATCACAAAACTGAAGCTTCTTATCTTTTGTGCTTGTGTCCACAGGACAGCCAAAATCCACAAATACTGAGTTGTCAATTGGCAATACACATTATTGATGGTAGATTTCCACAGGAAATTAGCATGCACTCCTCTATTGTGGGTTGATAGTAACTTGGTTATATTTTAATGGGCTGCTTGGCCCACTCCTTAAATGTCAGTAGACACTTATTTTGTTTCTAAATTACAACCTTTGTGAAAAGAAGAAAAAGAGGATGATTAAAATCATAAACCCTAATCTCATTCAAGACTGAACAAATTCTGTTTTTTGAGTCAGAAGCTCAATCTTCACTTTTCATTTTCGTGTGTACCAAAGGAGCACAGAGCAAAGGCTGTTGCATGCTCCTGTGAAGCAGAGTGCTTAGAAGGGTAAAGGCAGATTTTCTAGCCCAAACCTTATTTTGGCTCTTGTTGGGCAGTGAGACATTTTGGTGTTGGGCTGGTTTGATGTGCTGTTCCTACACTGCTCTGCAGTGATGTGCTGTACTCTTGGACAAGCTCTTCCCAGGGGTGTGAGCCCATGGCCACAGCAGTCTGCAGGTTGTCAAGTGGGGTGAAAGACAGAAGAGAGCTCAGACTTAGCTTAAATTAGTGCATATTTTTACAAAAGTGGTATGCACACAATTGTTTTTCTGGGAATGCAGCCATTGGATTAATGTTTGCAGATCTGGTATTTTTTGTTGTTGTTTTAAGTTCACTTTTGAGTTTGACCTGGAGGACCCGAGTAAAGCGTGGTGTCCCTCAGCTGTGATGGAGAAGTGCTGTCTGTTTGGAATGAAGCATTTTTGTTTAGTCCCACATCACATTTAACTTCAGTGATCCCATGTTGTATGAGCTGTGTAATCAAGCTAGAATACAGTACTCCATCTGACAAAAAGCCACATGTACTCTTGGAATTAATCTACACTAGTTTAAAGCAAATGTTACTAGGTATATTTTCTGTTAAGAAACTGTGAGCTGGAATTGCACTGTACTGATGTAAACCAATATAGAGCTTGGTGCTCTGCATAAGCTTGCAGAGAAGCTCAATAGTTTTTTGATTGTTTTAGTTCACCTATGTAAATGTTCATACAGTAGTGGCTTAACAAATAATCATCTGTTTTAAAAGGTCATGGAAGAGTAATTTAAATGTCCAAATACATTAGCTATTGTTTTAATTTTTAGAGGAATTCAGCTGCATAAACAGGAAAATGACTGAGCTTCTCCAGCAGTTCACTGCACGCTCAGTGTTTGTGCCTTTCCAAGTGCAGTGGGGAGGTGTGAGCAACATAAATCACTGTGACAGCCTGTACAGCACGTGTGGAGAGAATGGCTGCATCCAGCAGGGGCTGAATCTGCTTCCACAGAGTAGAAAACCATTTCATTTAGCAATATTAGACAGAGTTTAGAAGGGTTAGTAAAGGACAGCAGAGGATGGTTTGTCCAGCCACATTACAATGGTGTGGCTGGAGGAATAGGTGTGTTTTTGGCTTGCATTACATTCATGGTATGTAGACCATACAGACCATATGTCTGTACTTTGCTTCAGAGAGGAAAAACTTTTAAAGGTGCTTTATAGCAAGTTTTCTCCTGTTGGCTGTTGTTGAGACAGCGATTCAGAGTTGTTCTGCCATCATGTTTGTTTTGTCATGGCTGTTGTAATTTACAGTGAAGGAGCTTTCCTGGGTGTCCTGGAGGTTCTCCTGGCCTTTGCCTTTTCCAGAGGAAACAGTGCAGCTCTGTGTGAGCTCGGGAGGGGAAACTGGGGGGCTTCTGCCTCCACAACTGGGTGATGGATGGTCCTCAGTGAAGTCAGAAGCTCTGTGTAAGAGTCTTGTGAGGTTCCTCATCCCCTGAGTGGAGAATTGTGTGAATGGCCTCACAGATCCTCTCTGCAAATACCTCTGTTCACTGATGGTTTCCCACTGACTGTTAGCCAAGATATTTTACCCAACTCATAGTAAATGAAATCAGATATCTAAAAGGACCTGCTTCCTTTAAAACTGTAATACATGCTGACATTAGTATTTCTTTTTTTTATCTGAACTAGTACAACCTCATTTTTATATTACCAATGGGGTAGGTTTCAGGGGTTTCATTCACAGGTTTTTTTGTTTGTTTGTTTGGGTTTTTTTTTACTTATTATTAGAAAAATTTGCATTAGTTCTGTAGTATCCTTGTTATTCAGGGTGGCTTATTCTAAATATCTTCTTTTGAGCTGCTGAATACTAACTGCCAGTTTATTTTCCACATTCTGTATTCCTCTCTTTTTCGGGGAGGATGACACTGCATGCACAACACAGGACACCAAGGCATGATCTCACAGCCCCTGGACTTTCTGTCTGTGTTCAGGCTACACTGAATTCTTCAGCCTTAAGATCCTTCAAGGCATAGAAATATTAATAGCTGGTAGCTTGTGTCTCAGTTGACTTGAGAAGTTACCCTAGTGCAAGTTTTTCTCTCCTTTCTGCTCAAGTCCAGGCACTGACCCACCTCACAGTTCTCTGACAGTGCTGCCAGAGAAGAGGTTAGATCTGAAAATTGAGTCCTCCACCACTACACAGCTTTTAATGCCAACCACCAGCTCACTTATACTGAGTGTTTTATCTAAATTACATGTCATTCTTTCTTACCCTTTGCCCTTTTCCTTAATTATAATTTCCTACAATGATATGTTTGCTTCAAGGACATTCCCATCTGATTTTAGAGGAAAGCTGATCAGCTCCCAGGAAATTCCTTTGGTGACTGCAGGGGCTGGGCTTGTGTTTTTGTGGTATTAATAGTTGCTCTTCAGAGATACTATGGATGCTGTCTTTCATCTCCTAAAAGGATCAAGGTTATTTTAGTCTTGTCTCCTATCACATATGCTCATATAAAGTTAATTTCAGTGTATTTGTGTTTGCCCCCATGCTTTCTCTAATGACCTGGCTTATTTTATTCAAGTGTGACAGAAAGACAGATGTCAGAGACAACTAATGCAGTAAATGCTAGCCAAATAGAGGAAGGGGAGTATGTAAATCATGCCATTGAAATACAGGGAACCTCTCTCTGTAAAAAGATCCTAGAAGTGTCTGAAAAACCTCAGGTGAGTTTACAATCAACCACAGGACACACATCCAGGGGAAACGTGGACTTCATGGGTTCTTATGCTTCTGGAACAACACGTGGTCCTCCATGGTGATGAAGTGAAGCTCTTGCTTGTGAGACCTTGCCCTTCTCATCCAGTGCTGTCCAAGGGACAGGTGGGGTGTTGAGTAACCTGTGAGCAGGAAGCAGGATGTGCAAGTCTGTTCCTCCTTGTGATGCTGAGGAACTGAATGCCTTTAAGCAAACCAACTCCCCTTAGGTTTTCTACACAGGACTCAGTGTAATCACTGTGTTCAGCACAGATGTCTGCAGTACCTATTTCAGTAGGGATGACAAAGAACACACAGTGTGCTCATTATGATCTGTGGGCCTCTGCCCCTGAACGGGCTGGTTGGCCCTGCATTAACTGGCTTTATCTTCCAGCTTCAAAGACCTATCCATCCTTTCCTGTGCTTTGTAGTACTTTTTCAGGAATGATTCGCATGAGCATAAAAATAAAGAATTTTTTCACAGATGAGTACTGGAGATCATTCAAAATTCTTGATGGTGTTCCCGTGGTTTGTACTGCTCCAGTGCCTTACATAATGTGCAGTTACTGCATGCAGAGCCTTATAAGGGAACGTACAGTTTTGTTTGTTGTGATGTTATCAGCTTGGTGCTCATTTCACTGCAGATTGTTTTATTAACAAGACTTCCTGATGTATTTTGCTTTTTCACTCCTTCAAACAGGGTAACATAATGTGATCAGGCAAAGCTGTGTGTGATAGGACAAATGCAGAAGTCTTAAATGCATTCTGATGAGGTTTTTACGTTAATTTACAATGTAGGGCTAAATGTTGAAATATCTTGCAAGATGATTGAAGGGAATACAGAATCTGCTAGTAATATATTTCCTAGTTTTTATTTGTGAATAAAATTATGAGGAAAGTCGTATCAGGAGATGTGAGAGCTGTTCTTTCAGCATTGTGAAGAAGAACTGGTTTTGTCTTCTGTTTTCCTGAAAGTTGAATTACAGTGAACATGGATTCATTTAGACAAAATCAGTGTTGAACTCCACTCAGGTTGTCCAGTTATTGTAGGACTCATGTTTGCTGTCTCCAAAGCTGGGCTATGGCTCCTGAGCCAATTTTGAAGGATGCCACTTGGCATCTCCCACAGAGTGCATGTGAATAATATTAACTAGACAGAAGTATTTTTTCAGACTGTTTTACACACTAATTTAAAACACACATGGAAACTCATCCCAGCTTGTTTAGGTATATTATTTCTCTCACAGTCTAGCAGTTGACAGTAATCAATTAAATACTCTGTGTGTGCATCATTAGTTAAGAGAAATTGTGCTTTGATAATGAAAAATAAGCATTTTTTTAATTTGCCTAAAAGTAAACAAATAATTTTTAATTTATTCTTGATTAATCTTGTTTGCTGCTAAAAATGCTGTGACAAGTGTAGCTTATTTTACTGAATTTCCTCTTTGAAGGTAGCCTGATCAGATAGGGATGTTACTGCCTTAACCTTATTTAATTTTACCAGTCATCTGTTTCTCTTCCATATACTTCAGCGTTTGATGAAAAAGCAGAAGAGACTGAGCCAAGCTGATGTGCAGAGTGAGTTTGGGTGAGACAAATGGCAGCCCACCAGAGCAGGAACCAGGAGTCCTGCCTTGTCTGTGTGGGCAGAGCAGGTTGTCACGATCTCTCTTGTTTGACCTGAAACAACAGTGGCCTGTGAAGCAGATTCTGTTTGATGTTGTGCACAGCCTTCAAGGATTGAATAATCTTCATTCTTGTGCTTGGTAATTGCATTAACTGTGTTCCAGGATTTTTCTTGTGTTGATTCACATCTTTCTCTGGCACCAGACGGATGAGGAAGGAAATTCTGTTTCTCTCTCAGTCTGTTGCTGTAAGGTACATGGATGCATGTGGATGGTTTGTGCCTAATGCATCATAACTGGGAAAGTTTTTACTCTGTTTCCCAGAGGCTGTCATGGCTGTTGCTGCTGTCAGCAAGAGTAGATCAGTGACTGTTTTAAGTAAGCTGAAATCATTGCGTTGTGTGCTCCACTCAGCATTTTCCATGTTATCAAACTCTCAGAATTGTCAGAGCTTACAGGCCATCCTTCCATGAGTATGCATCTTCCTTCCAGGTTTCCTTACAGAACTTGGAGAAAAAAAAGTTATTTGATTACCTTCCCTCAGCCCTCACTGTGGTTTTCCACGGTATGAACCTTAAGCTCATTATGCTAATAGCAGAGAATGGAAAAGAAAAAGCAAGGAAGGAACAGCAGAAGGAAGGTGTTTTGCCTCTTCTGATCCAATCCTTTCATTCTTTGAGGATTTGATGGGCACAGGGAACTTAACAAAGATTTGGGGTTTGCAGTCACAATCTGACCCTCTGTTGGTTTCCGATGGCCTTTTTCTTTTGTTCTCTTTCCTAATTTTTTGTCTCTGCCTCTCTGTCCTAATATTCTTCTTCTTTGTAATATTCACATGAGATGTGAAGAACAGCTGCTTTGAATCAATCCTTGCATTCATCCCTGGAGCCCCCCATGGTGCTGTCAGCTGGCAGGTTCTGAGTGCAGTGTATTTTATTGCTCTGCAGGCCAAGGGCTTATGCAATGATGGTGATTTTTGTTGTTTCATTTTACACCCAATGTACACCACTGACTGTCTTCCAGCTGACGAAGGCCAGTCCTTCAAAGACCAGGCTCAGCTTTCTAAAGTCCGTGGGGGAACAAAAAAAGCAGCTATAGATGACTCCCTTTTTTGCCAGTGAGGGAATCCAGTGCCTGTGCAGTAGGACAGGGAGAACCTGCATTAATGCCTGCTGCTGTTGCACAGAGCAGCTGCATCTGTTGTGAGAGCTACTGCCCGTGGTGAGAGGCACCATGCCTTGGAAGGTTTCCAGCTTTGACCATGTAGTTTGGAAGTATTTTCTGCATCACAAAGGATGATGTGTAATAGTCTTTTGAGGTAAAGTACATACAAGAAAATCAGTCTTTTACCTAAAGTTTAGAATAACCAGATATATTTATCCAATTCCTGCTGAATCTGTTTAAGCAATTGCCTGAAGAACAGTTTGATCTCTGGTGTGGATTGTGAGACAAGCCCGAACCATGGAGAGAACCACGGGGTAAATGCAAAGTATAACAAACAACTTTTTATTTGGTGTATGTAAAAATGCTATGATTGGATATTAGTTTGTGATTTTGAAGTGAGAGAGTGCCAGTGCATTTGCTGTTGAGAAGTTTATGCCCTTCCTCACTCTGCTTTGCACAGCAGTGCTAAAAATTTATATTGATCAGATCTGAAGAATTTACACATCTGATAGGAAGGAATCTGTCTTGTATGAATTACCTTTAAATGTCACAGTGAAATTGTTCCACTGAAAATATAAGCTTTAGGATGGGAGATGTTGATATAAACCTTTCTTAATTCTTACATTGGTAGGAGCTGAAGGCAGTGGGGAGCTGAGCCTGTAGAATAGCTCAATACAGCATAAAATTCTCTTCCTAAGTGGTTTCCTAAGATGGAAGAGGAGGCAGAAAATGTGGGTGTCCATTTGTTTATTTATAGACATGGCTTTAAAAGGTGTCTGTATCCATTTTCCCAGTAACATTGATTTCAGCACTGGAAGGGATTTGGGGTTTAGGTGGAAATAAAGTAGAGTCCTGAACTTTTTAAAGCAAAAAATGAATGGTTTCAAGAAGACAGGCAAGTATTTAGACAAATGTTCACACCATCTCTTAAGATCAGGAGCATAGTGTCTGGAGATAAAATGTTGTGCTTAGAAGTTGCCTGGTCTTGTCATTATTCCTTTATCTCTCCTGCAGAGAACAGTGATTGTTAATTTTAGCTCCTTTCATGATTCTTTGGATTCCCTGGCAGCGTTTTTTGGCTAACTTTTTATTTTCTTTACATAAATGTTCTGAATATGACTAAAGCATCTGTTTGTGCTGCGGTCTGAATGCTACCTGATGCATTTGGACACCAATAGCTCTTTATTTTACCCTGAAGAGCTGTTTCAGTTGTCTACCAAAACTTCTTAGTCCAGTTGTAAGATCTCAGGAACTTTAATGTTCAGAAAAAAACTTAACTTCAGACCTCTCTTGTACTGCAGTTGAGAGCCAGCCATCTCTGGTGGGATTTGGCACGTGCATGGCAGAGTGGCATCACTGTGGCACCTGTGAAATGTGTGTCAGCTTATGGCCACCCTTTAAGCTGGGACATAAATGACACTGTACCTAATTCATACCATAGTGGGATTTAGAGAACCAGTATGGTGCTACCCTACTTAAATATGGTGAGGATATGTTTTGAACAGTAAAGTTCAGATCAGAAACACGTGGGGAAAAATGTCGAAACTTTTGCTAAATATGTTGGTTTAGGACTTGTGATTTTAGACAGAACTCGCTGGGTTGGGTGGCTGGGTGGGGGAATGACAATAAGTGGAAAAACTAATGAAAAAATTCTACTTCAGTTCTGGTGGCCTCAGACAGGATGAGGTGACAGCTCTCTTGTGGTGTCCAGGGGTCACCCCAGTGCACTATTTGGGGATGTTCTCCTGAGGGGTGCACGATGCAACCCCAGCACCTCCCACCAGAATGTTGGGTACAGCCTGTTTCCCCCATGCTTAGGTGAGGGTTAATGGCAGCATTGTATTAATCACCACTGTCCACGTTTGTTTTCTCAGTTGGTTTCACTAAAGCAAGGGAAACCAGAAGGGAACATTACATTTGTTTGGAAGTTAAATTTTGGGAGAAGGGTTTTGTCCTCTTAACTAAAAATGTAGCAAGACAGCAGTATTTTATCGCTTCCATCTCTTTTTTTTTTTTCTTTTTTTAAACCCAACTGTTAAACTACCTCTAATGGTGCACTTTCACATTAATGTCAGAGCACTTTTGCCATTGCAGCACGTGGGAACTGTGCTGAAGCAGTGAGTCCAGTCCTGATGAAAGAATGTTAAACTGGGTATTTTAATTTACTTATTTTAGATGTACTTTCTGCCATGACAAAACCTACCAGATCCTCTGTGACATGAGGAGTCAGTGAGTAGTGATGCCATCCAGAAATGGACCTTGGTTGTAGGTGAACCAATTGGGAACTTTTTTCATGAGATGATGTTGTATGAGAGTGAAAGGAAAAAAAATTGTAGTTTTATTACTGGTCACTTTGCAAGTACAGCCCTAGAATTTTTAAAACATGCCTCAGGTTTTTTATGTTTTAGTTCTTCATGTGAGAATAGATACTGTGTTTTCATGGCTCGTGCTCCTTCGCCCCACAGGCTGAACAGCAGGATGGGACCAGCTCTGTTCTATGGCTTTTTCATTCCCTGTGTGTAATATGTTCTGGCTTGGCTAGTGTGTATTATTTCAAACCCCTTTTTGCACAGGGAATGTCTGTAGAAGGGGGTGTGTGGAAAATGTGCTCTGGATACAGATGTATTCAGAATTTGAGCACTGGAAACCACTCCTGTCCAGAGCTTGACTGTTAAGTGGTGTTTCATGGTCCCAGCTCTGTTTGGATATCAAAGCATGAAGACTGACTCCTGAATTATTTCTTTGTTCCTCTCTGTTACTTACACGAGACGCAGCTTTATGTTGATGACTCTAATGTCAGCAATGACTTTGGGAAACAACTTCCATTTTACTCCATAGTTTGGAGTTCTTCTTGCTACAAATGCAGGAGCCCCCTCGGTTTGGTCTCTTTCCCCCCTGTCACCAAAAAAAACCAAACCAAAGGAACTCTTATGTATCTTTTGGTGTTTATTGAGCTGACAGAAACCACACCAGGGTTTTCTTAATCTCTTGTGCTCTTCCTTTGTAATGGAGGGATTTTTTTTTTTGTGCTGGAACCTGAGGACAGAAGCCTAAATTGTTTTCTGCCATCTCCAGCTGACATTGTGAAGTATTTGACTGTGATTATCCCAGTGGTAGTTAGATGAAAATTCTGTAGAATTATTTTTTGCTTGAAAATAGGAGTTTGGTTTTGATTCTGATGGTACCAGGTTTTGCACCTGGAATTTTACCTCATGAGAAGAGAGGTGGCCCAAAAGAATTGAAATGGAGCCTCTTGCATCTGCTCGGTAGATTCCAGGCTGACACTAGTAATGACCATCTCTTTGTTCTTGAATGTGCTGTGTTAAATGAACTTTATGGACACTTGACTGCATTATGCATCAAAACTTTCTGGTTTTTAAATAAACTATAGTTCTCAGATTATGCACTGTTGTTGACTAAAACAGGCTTGGTTTTGCTGCTGTGCCCTGTTTCAAGTGTAATGAGAGGACAGTATGGTTTGCTTTGTGCATGAATCTTCTTACTCTCTTTTCAAAATCTGAAATTGGTATAAACTTAGAACCTGCTGATTTTTGTGCTGTAAGTGTGCTGCCTTATCTGAATCAGCATGTCTAAGCAGTGTTTTGCTGTCAGGTTGTCAGGAGGGGCCTTCAGCTTTCCTAGATACTTGAGTGTGCCAGCTTGAACACTGTCATGTGGTTTTCTTTTGTTTTAGAAAAAAAGAGCAGAGGACTGTGCTTGTCAGCTTTCAAAAATACTGGTTTACTCCTTTGGGAAGACGTGAATACTTCTAAATAATTCAAAGTTCATCTGTGTTTTTCCTAAACTCTTAATCCTTTACTTACATAGTAAATCATGCATCAAAACTGAGTTCCTGCTGTGTTTCGGTTGCATTGGCAGAAACTCATTTTCACATGGAACCAGATGTTACAGGGACACAAACCCCACCATGGACTGTGACCATTTTGGGAAGGGAAGGTTTGGGAAGGGAAGGTTTGGGAAGGGAAGGTTTGGGAAGGGAAGGTTTGGGAAGGGAAGGAAGGGAAGGGAAGGGAAGGGAAGGGAAGGGAAGGGAAGGGAAGGGAAGGGAGTTGCTGCTGTGGAGTTGGTCCTTGTGCCACCCAGAACTTCAAGAGCTTGATTATCCCCTGGTTGTATGGTTGTCACCAATGTAATTGGAAGGTGTGACTGTGCATTTGTGTTGGCCTCATGACATGGAAATTTACCCCATGAGGAGACGTCTGCAGCTTCAAATGAATGTTATTGTTCTTTTAGATATATTTAGACTGATCAGTATGAAAATATAACTAACCTCTTCATTATTTTGTGTCAAACTGCCAATTGCAGTGGGCCAGACCTCTGCTTTTTTACTGCTGGTTCAAATAGTAGTTGCTATTAGCAACTGAATAGCAAAACCAGATTTAGAAAGAATTATAAGGTTTCCATAGCTTCAAAGTTCTATTGGCAGCCCTACCAGCTCACAGTATTTCTTTTCCTCTCTGCCCACCACGTAATCATGAGGCCAAATCTATTTCTGCCTGCTTTCAAGAGGTATTAAAAATTATGGTTCTGTTTTGCAGCCAGAGTTTATTTAAGGAAAAGTAAAGGAGGGGCAAATTTGCCTTCTGGGGATCTGTGTAAAATCTTTTTGTTTCTCCTCTCTTCTTTCGAGTTTCTCCTTAAGTCTTTTGAGCGCCATGACAAGGTCAGAAGGCAACCTGGAAATAAATTAAGTCATGAAAAGGCATTCCTTACTATTTAAAAATATCTTCTTTAACTGCTGATTTGCTTACATTTTAAAAATTATTATTTTTTAAGTCCTGCCATCAAATGAAAAATAAAGTTGGCAGCCTCTTCAAACTCTGAGGTGTGGTCATTCCTGAAATAATGTTTCTCAATCACTGTGAGACTTGAGCTGAGGAGCAGATTTCAATTTCAGAGGCTGAAACAAATATATTTGGTTTCAATATCATACATATTGCATTAAAGGGAGGCAATACCACACAGAGTATTCTTATTGGGTTGCAAAATAAGTGAACACTATGGCTATTTTTCTTTTCAGATTCCAGGTTAAAACTGTTGTGTATTACAGGACTGGTTGTTTTCCTCAGCTTAACACTCATGTAGAAAGCAGCATTTCTGTGCATTTGACTCCTGTTAATCATATTTGGATGTATCAATGCCTTTCTGAACCTACAATCCCTTAAATAATCCTCTTTGCTAAATATGTTGTATTTTGAGGGCCTAGTTGAGTAATGTAGCATTAATGATTTGTATTTTACAGGATGATCTTTAAGGTCCTTTCCATCTCCAGCATTCTGTGATACTTAGAATTTGGTGAATTTATAAATGTAGCTTTTGTTATCTTTACACAGAGATAATACAGAGTTAAACAGAACCATGTTCAACAGTGGCATGAAAGGACTGTGGAAAGGAATGGCCACTTCTAAAGAACTCATTCTGATTTTCTGTTCTGCATAGTCAGAGCTCACTACACAGCTCAGAAGTAACAGGAAGGGCAGCTGAGCCTGAGCTGATAGAAACAGGGGCTTCATTTCACATATTCTGGAATTATTTGGTTGCTAAATTAATACCTACTTATCTGGCTGCTGACTCATGTGAGAATTGCAGTTATAGGGCTCATCCAAAAAGAGATGCTTTTTAGCCCAATTTCAGCAAGTTAATGTGTCCTTACCCTGCTGATTATGCTTTCTATTTCTGCTGAATAGGCTGCTGCAACAAAAGGGAGCTGGAATGGGGTAGTCAGTGGGTTTATAGCACAGACCTTGGAGTTATACATCCAGTGCTGAGTAAGATTCATGGTCCTTTGGAAGATCAAAGAGTCACCGGATGGTTTGGATTGGAAGAGGCCTTCAAAGGTCATCTAGTCCTACCCTCCTGCCATGGGCAGGGACATCTTCAACTAGATAGAGTGTCCTTGCTACTTATGCTTGCACCTATCTCTTTGCTGCCAACTGGTCTCTTAATAGGCTTAGTGAATGCTCCTTAGTGATTTGCGTGAGTGACAGAAATGTCAGGCCAAGCCAGAGCAGACAGGTTTTAATTTCCACTAGGGTCCAGTGGCACTTAGCTTTAGTTTTAAACTTCAAATAATTAGGGCTGAGGCTTTGTCCAAAATGTCAGTCCTGTGCCTCTGGGAGGGAGATCCCTCGTGTGTAGGTTGCTCAGGGCTGTGCCAGCTCTCCTGGAATCAAGCTCCTGTGAGTCTAAACCATTCCTTCCCTTCACCAGAGTAACACAGGGCAAGAGGAAGGGCTGACAGTGTGTTTCCATCATGCACAAGGTTTCTGCAGTTTCTTGTTGTCTTAGAAATAAACTAGTTTTACTCTGACGTAAAGCAGCAAGACAACTCGTTCCCTTGAGCAAATGTTGGGGTTGTCCTGGCTTGTTTTCCTGAGAAGGAAACTTGTGTTTACTTCAGATGTTATGGAGCCTGGCACAACTTTGATGTGGAGAAAAACCCATGCCATGGAAGCAGTAGTCTATGGAGACAGCATGTAAAGTTGCCCTGGTGGGTCCACTTTTATACAGTTCCTTTGATCCTGTCTGTGCTTTGGACTGGCCACAAATAGTGCATTTACAGTCATGGCCACATGAGTGATCTCGATGATGATGTGATTGTCATGGGATTAAATTACACACTAAGATTAGTGATGAATGAACTCTGGATCCGTTGCTTGCAAATGAAGTTATTTCTCTGCGAATACACTGGAAAGCATGGAGGGTATGATGCTTTTACCTCGGTTGCACAAATTTGACTAGCTGTCTTAACTGCAGATAGGAACTGTTTGGGGCATGCTGGAAGCTGCTGTGACATGCCTCTGTAAAAACACAGTGTCCAGCTCTGTCCTGTTGAGTAAGTTTTTGTGTTAGTAATATTAGCTACAACAAGACCAATGCTCACTTTCCTTGATAAGAGGGAGAATGTACTATTTCCAGGAAGTTAAAAAGATACCTGGATATCTTGTTTTCTGTGTAATAAACAGAGGAAATAATTTTAGTTCATGTCACTTGCAGAAGTATTTTCCATGAATGAATATATTTTCTGAATTTTCAGACTTTAGGTAACAGTATCTTTTCCTCTTTGTTTTTGAGGGGGTTAAGAGTAATTTACAGGGAGATGTCAGTTTTTGCTGAAACTAGTTTTTTATTTCTAGGAGTGCAGACAACTTCATCTTACAGTATTTCCTGAGCTGAGTTATTAATCTAATTAGACATCCCTTGATCAGTGATTTTGACTATCTGAATTCGTTGTTTTAATTTGGTTGTCAGTATTTACCTTTCATTTTGAAAGGAACACTGGAAGTCCTAGAGTTAGGAAATTTAACACAGTTAGGTGTCTTGATTTTCCAACTGACTTGATGGACTCCTCCATATAATTATGGAAGAGCTGAAGGGACTAAGTGCCTTTATTCAAAAACTGTTCTGAAAGTCTCTGAAAAACAATATGAGACTTCAGTTTGTGCTTCATAGACTGTTGCCTATTTTGACATTTTTGATCACAGTTTCTGCCCTGCCTGCCCTTACTCACCAAAAAGATGTCTTTTATGCACAGGATAAATTACCAACCACAACTTTTAAAATTAAAAGTAGTCCTGGACTCAGAGCTTACTGAATCATGATAACAACAATCAAGTAATTGTTATGAGTGTATTCATTGCTGTTGTTATTGGATATGGAACATGAAAGCAGACAATAGTGGGAAAACACGTCAACCTTGTGAGTGTTGGGGTGCATTACTGACAGTCTCCTCAGTGTGGGGAACGTGCCAGAGGTTTCCTCACAGATGTAATTCAGCGCGTGACGTGCGTGAGGGTCGGAACTCTTCCGCTTTTCCGTCTCTGGGCAATCTGCTCACGTCTGAAATCTGGATGTAATGGGATAACAGTGTAATGGCACAAATCCCTGGTGTAATGGTAGCTAAAGCAAACAAATTTTCAGCATGACCCGACTGTGTGGCAAACGTGGCTGTTGAACCAGGAATTGTGGCTGTGAGCTACTGGGTGCTTTGTCTTTCTGTAACAGTGTTCAGGAACTGCTAAATTAGTTTAGGCTTCCTGAATGGAAACAAAATCATGCTTAAATCATGATTTCGTAGTAGGAGCCTGAAATTAGTTTTTATTGCAAATGTCTATTGCAAGTAGATATTTATCTTCAATTGCTGCTTCAAAGACAGATTTTTTTAAAAAGTGGTGTTTATCTCCCTTTGAATAATGTCATATGGAGAGAGCTGCATTTGCTCCTAATGCCAGTAAGGAATAGTACCAGAATTGGAGATCCCATTCTGCCACTGCTGTACAAGCAAAAATCATGGAAGTTTGGCTGTGTAAAGGTGTCAGGATTGGCTGCATAGCGTGTGTATAAATAAAACCCTCTAATTTTCCTCATGCGATGGCTTATTGTAACCATATGTTGTATTTTGGGTTTATAGCTGAGATGTAAACTGTGAGTGTTCCATCTAGAGCCTTTCAGAGTTCCTGTTTTCCCTGTTTTCTCATGCAAATCTGGACATTTCCAGTTGCTGAAGTCAGGGCTTAGCATCTGTCTATTTACCTTCATGGCCACGAATCATTTCTCTAGAGCATTTAGGGACATCTAAAATCAATTTACTAGAATAAGTTTTTGGGTAGATCTCTGGTGACCAAAACATATGTCAGAAAATGCCTTGATGATACATGCTTCTTAGGCTTTCTTGGTTTAGATTCCATAGCAGCTTCCTGCTAGTTTCTAAAAACTTTTTGTGTTATGAGTTGGAAAATATTAACTGTACTGAATTTTATCACTCTATTGGCATATAGGTTCACATAATTATATACTGCTCTGCACACAGATATTATTTTGAAACCTTTTTATTCCAATATATAAAGTTAATCTGACCCATACTGGTATATTTGATTATCCCCAAATGAGAATGGACACCATGTACAGGTGTCCTGAATAATAAAATCCATGAACAAGGTGGTTGGGAGAGTGTGATGTGTTGACTTCAAGCTCTGCTAGATTTGAGCAAGTCTGTTGCCTGCAGCACTTTGTTTTATGTTATGCTCTTTAATGTTTTCATGTTTCAGCACTGCGATGAAAGCTTAAAGTGAGCCAAAGAACATAACATGTCAAAATAAATTCAAATGATCACAGCGTGTGTATTTTAAAATGATTGCTCAGAAGGTGCCGTGTGCCCCACCCTGCGATCCTTATGCAGATGAGTCTCACTGAAATCTGTGGGAATTTTGTCTCAACAAGTACTGATGTAAAATCAAGGCTGTTATGTCTCAAGTGCTTAAAGCAAGGCAGTTGCAGCTCAGATTCCCTACTTTCTAAAAACTGCGAGCAAGTCTGGTTTTGAGCATTAAGTAGTCTGTGGAGCATAAAGAAAAATAAAGTGGCTATTAATGTTCACTACAGAAACTTGTTTGGCTTTAATATATCGTCCCAAATAACTTGTCTCCTCTGCTTAGTTATTTCTGTTTCTTTAACATTATTGTTACAAGATGGTTCTCTGATGTCTTCTTCAGAACTTTTAGCCTGAAATCAGTTCAGTCAGATCTGTTCTGCCATTTATCAACTGCTGCAAGTTCAGTGTATTGTGTTTTAGATGTCGTCTTGCTTGTTCTTAAAGAGTTTGTATGAATTTATTAATTTCTCAGTAATGGCAAAGTATTGCATGCACATCTGTCAGAAAAGTAGTGTAAAACCATGATCTCCATTTTACATCAGGACCAGGTAATTTGCTCTGCAAAACAGTTTGTTTGCAAGTTGTGATGAAGCTGCAAATATGCAAAAAATGTCCGTATCAGACAACTGAACAGTAACTTCTCTTGTTACTCCATTCGAGTTGCAATAAAATCTGTATTTAAAAATGTGCTGCATATTAGTTTCTCTATGTATTTGTTGATTTGTATAAACGAAGAAAATTGATTTATAGTTATTCACTGTAGGACTTTTTTCAGAGCAGCAGTTTATCAGTAACAGCACCTAATCTTAAATAAGTGGCCAAGTTCTCTTCTGCTAAATTAAAGTGCCTGTGTTATTTACCTAACGTGTTTTTTGAGGTGTCACATTATATAATTTAATTATGAAATTGTATGGGGTATGTTAATATAGCTGGAAAATTAGTATCAAAGTTAATGTGGAAAAGTGCAGAGGCTTGGTTTGAGCCTGCAGTCTCCATGCATGACTTTTTCCAATATCTTTTTTTTCTTCTTACTTTTCATTGAATAGTTATTCCCCTTCAGTCAAGAGTACTTCTATCTGCCTTTCATAGCCAGGTACTTTAAACACAGCTTTGAGCATTGTTTCAAGTATAAGCTAATTGTGGAGTGTGGAAGGTTTTTTTGTATGAGAAGTGGAAGTATGTAGATTTTTCATAGTAATTACCAAAATACAACCGTTTTCACTTTTGTTTATAGCCATTTAATTACTTCTGTATTTGCTTTTTATTAAGGTTTATATATTAAAATGTGGTAGAAAATGAGTAACAGCAAAATACAGTTTGACAAAATCATTCTGTAGGAAAAATGTGGGTGCTCTGGAAAGTGGTGAAAGGGTGGAATGTGTAAAGTCTCTGTGGGAAGAAGATGTTGTCCTACCAATGGATTTTTTTTCCATAGTGTTTTCTTACCTTCTGATGAATTTTGTAGTACAAGTTTGCTTCTTTGTTCCCATCTGTTCTATTCCCTGCCAAGGCCCTCTTTTTCAATTGAGCAAAGTATGTTCATTTTCCTTTTTTTTTTCCCCTAAATGCTCAACTTGAAATTTTGTCAGCTTCAAAACGTTAGATAAAAATATATGAGGCTCCCCTCTGCCTTGTCATCCTGCCAGATTTTGTGGTTTTACAGCCCAGTTTCCTGGAGAGGGCTTTCAAAAGTTATTACTGCTTCTTTTTTTTCTTTTCCCTATTGCTGTGTGAGTAATTTCAAAACAAAACAAAACCAAGTAGAGGAACTGCCTGTCCGGAGGAAACAGTAAGATGTCAAACATTAAGTAAACATTCCAAAAATAGAGGAAAATCCAATCACCAAAACCAGAAAAAAACCCCAAACCCCAATGTCTGTGTAGGGAGGGGGGGGGGGGGGGAAGTTAATGTAATGGAACTCACATTTTTCTCTTATGGATAACCTACAACCCATTTTTTTAAAAAACTAGTATTTGATTTACTGCTTTAAACAGTAGCAGGTACAGGTTGAAAAAGGGAGAGGCGTTCAAGAAGTAACTGGCTAAAAGCCAGCTAAAGGTATGTTTTCCCATGTTTTCAGCAGCCTGACTCACCAGCTTCCATTCTGGCCTTTGCAATTTTACATACCCAAAATATAGCTTAAACTAATCCCACTTGCTGTCTGCCCCTGCAGTTTACAGCCATGCTGTGACACACAGCACGTGTGTGATCACCACATTGTCACTGGGCTGCACAGAGAGCACTTGGTGGTGGAACTGGAAACCTGAGCTTTAAAAAATAAATACGTAAATGGCACTATTGTGTCCCTTGAGAGGCCCTTAATTTGGGTTCCTCACCATGAGCAGCAGCAAGGGTTGTCCTTTGCAGGGTTGCCAGGCGTAAGTCAGTGATTTCAGTGCTCAGGCCAATAAGCTCTAATTGCCTTGGCCATACAGATTTAGCTGTGTAAATGCTGACAAACCCAGTCCCAACAGCTTGGGGGTTTGTCTATCTAACCCTGCCCCACCACCCCTCCCTCTGCCCCTGCCTTACTGTTCGTGTCAGTTCAAACTGTACGGTCAGAGATCCCAAGGGCACTGAGAAAAGGGAAAACCAGTTTTCCAGAGGAAAACAGTCATAAGCACTGCGTGGAACTTGGGCAGCCTTGTGAAAGAATTGCCCTGTGTTGTATCCCAACATGTCTTTGTTGCCACTTTCCTGTTCCTCCCCGGGAGACACATCTCAGAGCCATTCAGATCCTGGACATTTTGCTCAGTGCAGATGCACTCAGAACTGATCAGCGTTGTAAACACCCTGTTTCTATTTGGACAAACTATTTTCTGACTACAAAGGCTAATACAGAAAGGCAGTATGTAATGCAAAGGCTCTAATAACAATACAGCCCTGCCAAAATACCATTGCTGCTGTTGTTTCTTCCAGCCAGACTCGCTGTACCTTGGGCTGGTTGTTGTGGAATCACACAGACCAGCACTCATCATTTACTGTAAGCATCTAAATTATATAACATTCATAATTAACAGAAACTACACTTGCATTAGATTGTTACTTTTCCTTTAATTGCTTCTATATGCATAAAAATTTTATTTACAATGAAATAAGGCACAGTTATTCCAAAGATTATGAAATAAATACGTGATGTCCTTGGCAAACCTTTGTGTACCTACTTGGTTTTTCAGTTATTAAAGTAAAAGGGTATGGTTATTGATTATCTTTCCTTGAAGTCAGTGGGCTACTGCCTGGAATTAATAGAGCCCTTCCGTAAATGGACGCTCTCATCTTGTTACAGAAAGCAACAGGGTAACATTTCTTCTCTTGTTTTTGCCTTCTAGAAATGCATGTACGTTTGGGGGGAGATGAAAAAGGCTCTTATGTTGTTACTGCCCCTGGAGTTGTAAGATTTGTCAAAACTAGTTTCGTGTTGTTTAAATGCCAAAATTAAAATTTCAAATTAAGGTGATTATTAGATGAGAGATAATGCTCCCAGAAGGGCGTTGAATAAAAAAGGCTACAGCATGGAAAAGGAGGAGGGAAGGAAAGAGCTGGAATATGATCACTGAGAGAAATATGTAATTGCAAGGGTGGAGCATGACCAAGACTGGTCTGTGATTGGATTTAGATGAAGAAGAAGAGCTTGTGTATTTAGTCTGAAGAGAAGACAGATATTAGAGGCACCACAGCACAGCTGTAATCAGGTTAAAGGACTTTGTGCTTTCGCTCACTGAGTGGAACTGAAATTGCATTTGCAGTAAGTACAACCTTGTCTTTTGGCCTTTTCAGTCTGTTCCTTTTGTCACGAGCGTTACCAGTTCTTGGAGAAATTCAGTGGTTACAGGTTGCAGTGCTCTGACTGTGGGTGAAATTCCTTTCTTGCCTCTATTGCCCATTTGCAGTTAGAAGTGGGTAAGAACTCGGTTTTATCGTGAATCACTTGTTTCAGGTGTGTTTATGAAGGGAAGTCGCCGTCTCTGGCAGAGTTAAATCACTCTAATGGAGTTCAATCACTTTTAACTCACATTGAAACAGTAACACTCAGCTGAGAGGGCATTTACAGCACAGCTGGTGTCTGTTCATTACTTCAGAGCTGTATGAAATACAGGAAACTTCTTTAGGAACAGTTTACGGGGGGAAAAATATATCTAATACAGATGTAATCAGCTTTCTCTGCCTGTTTGGATTTTGTTTTTGGGGTTAAATTTTTTTAATTATGAAGTCTGAGGCAGTTGAACATGTTTTTCCTTCTTTAAAGTGGATCTTTTGGCTTCTCTGGAATTTATGCAAAGATAATTGGCAAAATGAAGGCAGATCCATTGGCTCATAGCTGAGGTGGTTGTGGGCAGCACTTCACCCTTGTTGCAGTTGATGGCTGAACGAGAATAAAGAGAAGCAGATCTGGGTGTGTAGTGCCTGCTCTGCTTGGGCACTGTGATGTTCACACTGGGGGTCTGTGGGGACCCTTAGTTTTCAGAGGTGTTGAGCACATTCAGTTCCCAGCTTTCTGGGACTTGCAGGTGTGTGTACATCTGAAAGTCAGGGCTGCAGCAGCTTTCCAGGCTGGAGTCAGTGGTGCACAGAACCTGCAACACATCGTTGGTGCTAAGATGTCAGTGTTTAAAAACACCAGGGTAGTAAGAAGTGTTGAATTTCCAATGATAAGTTGTTTATTTCAGTGTATTTTCAGACTGGGCTGGCTAAAGTAGTATACAAATTAATGACTTCATCAGATTCTGCAGAGAATAAGCAGCTTTCATTAGAAATTGGTCTGACTGTATAATATAAAATAGAATCCTCGTGTTTTGAGCTAGTTTGAAAAAAACGATAACTATATTATTGCTGCAAAATTCTGAAGTGTTTTTGCAATTCATTTATTAACCCTGCAATGTCCTTGTGAAAGGGACATTTAAGAGGCCCAAATACTTAAACCTGTGGGCAGGTGTAGGCTGCCTTTTGGTGAGGAACTCATGCAGATGGAGTTAATCACACCCCGTGTTTGCAGCGCTGTGCCCATCGATGCTGCTGTGCTGGGTTGTTGTTGGGGCAGGTGATGATGTGGCTGAGATTTTAAGGCATACTCAGGGGTTTACCTTTAAGCATGGGGAAAAAAAACCCACAGAGCAAGCGAAATCTCTACTGCCTAATTTGAAAGAAAAGAAAGAATTGCTATCATTTTGTGTTTTTTTAAGGTGGAACGATGAAGGATTAATTTTGCCACTGGAAAATACTTACTCTTTAATGTAACCATAGCTATTCACTGTTTGTTATCATGGCTTCAAAGACTTGCAGATGTCATTAGACTTGTGCTAGAGTAACCGACAGTTAAGTTTTCATTTTTAAAAAGTAGGAGTTTGGTGATAAGACATTTGTGTTAGATCAGTAAACCGCCTTGGACATTCTATCTGGAAAAATAATAATGAAAGTAATATTCTTAAAATCTGTTATAGACTGAGAACCTCAATGCCAAGTTTCTTGCTGGAGGGGAATTTTTATAGTTAAATTATAAACACCTGAGAGCTGCAGTTTATAATGGAAACTTAAGGTCCATTTTAGTCATGTACATCCATTTAGCAGCATACACATATCTGAAATGAAACCTCTAGAGACTGATTTTGCCAGATGAAAAGAGCTGATAGAGTGGCTGCTTGCCTTTGCTTCTCAAGAGCAAGATCCATACTGAGCAGATATTTTGCTTGTACAGCAGAATGGGTTGGGTTTCAGTATTCAAAAGCATTCATTATTTACCTCAAAGTAGGTTTAAGTGATTGTTACCAAGACATTTCTTAACTTAGCTGTGGGGTTGCACTGTTTAAAATTTTTGTGTGATCAGCTTGGTTCTGTCACTGTGCACAGCACTGCAGGTTCTTGCTAAAGCTGACTTTCAGTCAACTATTTCCATTAGCAGATAAGACTATGAATTACTGCTGAAGTACTGCACTTGATGGTTACCCAGCCATTGGTATTATAAATAACCCTCCACTGCTGCACACTCAGCTCACTGTTCCCTGCTATTGTCTGCTTGGTTGTTTCTACATTTCTATGTAAGGTCAGTGATTAAGTTCTTCTTACTCATGAAAATAATCCCTTGAAGTTAGTGGGAGCTCTCCTTCCATAAGGAGTATGGAACGAGGCCATAGGTCAGCAAATTCTCCACATATCCTTCCTGGAGATCAATATTTCCTCCTCCCCCTCCTTTTCTGAAGAAGGAGAAGTTAAGTAGCATGCAGCCTTAGAAATAAATAAGTAAATGCTGTTTTGTGGAGGATAAGCTCCTCTGCTATCAGTAGCAGTGATTTTCTCAAGTGCCTTCTTGCCATGAAGTCCTGCTGTGGCCCACACTGGTTCCTCCAAGTCCATATACAAGAGTCCAGCTTAAGCAGGGCATTAAATATCTGGAGTGGAACCCAAAAATGCACAGGTCAGAATACAGAGTTTTCTCTGCTTTGCACATGTCAGCACCTTTTGCTAAGGGGGAAAAAAGGATGGAAATGAATGACAATAAATGGAATATTTTCTCTCCATGTTTATAGAATAAAAATAAACTTCAGAGTGTAGGTGTTGACTGAGGATTTATTTTTATTTTTCTGCAAGAACTGCTTTTCCCATTGCTTCCTCAGTCATTTGTAAAGTATTGGAAATGTTCAAGTATCTTTAAAAATGAAAGTTGCAGTAAATTATTGATGGACAACATGATAGAAAATCTCTGTTTGAAAATGGAGAACATAGAATGCTCCTCCATTTCAGCAGGAAAACTTGTCTTTGTACCTGCTTCTGGAAATCAAGTTGCAGGTACCTGCATTTTGTATAAATGTGGTAAATAGTTCCAGGTACTCTGGAATGTGATGCATAAACCTGATGGAGGGAGGGTATGAAATAAAGGTATTTTAAGCACCTCATTGAATCTTCCTTACAGATTCATAAAAACCAACAGACCAACCAACCGACTCCCCAAAACCCAAACAAACAAATAAACAAAACCTCCCAACCCTCCCCTCCACTGTTTGGAGACAGGTAAAAAAATGTCAATGATATCAGCATATCTTTGTATGCTTATATGCATATACCAATACTACAAATTAGCATAATGAATTGCATGCAATTAATATATTGTTGCCTTAAGAGAGTACAGAGAGAATGACTCCAGGCCAATTTAGTGTGTAAGGTAAGCTGAAGAGAGCAGGTCCTTTAGTCAGCCTCCAGGCCAGGGAATACTCCTGACACCCCCAGACAGTGGCTCTGTGATTTTATGACAAGGTCCATCCAATCCCAATTTGTCCACCCCCAGTTCTGCCCCCGACACACCCCTTTGGGAACTGGGTTTGGGGTCCTTGGGACCCCTTCTTCCTCCTCTGCATCTTCTTCACAGCACCCACAGTCCTTGGAGCTCCTCCAAAGTTCTGGGCTTGAAGGTCTCTGTGTCCGTGTGATATTTTCTGGTCCAGGCTTTTCTGCAATTCTGCCTTGAAAAGAAGACTAAACATGCTAAAGGAATTTGGAGGGATTGCTGTGGAATGGGATAATAGGGCTGGTTGTGTGTAAACATTATGCTACAGGGTAAGGGATATAATGCAGCTACATTAAGATCTGCATTTACTATAGAACTACTTCTAAAATCTACAAAAGTCAAAAAACTCAAAAAACTCTGAGGCATCATATTTAAAACCTCTACTTTTAGCCCACATGTGAGAATGAATTTATAAGGGAATTTATGCCTTAAATATCTTATTTTTATTCCCACCCCTTCATCAACTTAGTAGTTACTTAGTGTGTCTAAAATATTGTTTCAGATTCTGTCACTTACGTTGTCATAAAACCAGCACACATTTCTATAAACACCAGAAAGTACTGATTTTGGGCCTTCTTTCAAGAGAGCTCTTCAGAGGCTAATGCTTTGATGTAATAGAGTTTTCCCATAGTTATGAAGAAACAAATCCATTATCTGGATCTAAGAGTAATTATGAATGCCGTGTCTATATGTGGAGGTACCAGTCAGTACACAGATAAAGTAACTCCTGATCCCTTTTAATAGTTCACACATCATCCTTCACATTACAGAAAGTCTCATCTGAGTAACACGAGCACAATCACATCTTAAACTTTTGTCACATTTTAAACTCATTTTGTCTGGTAATTACTTCTGAAAACATTAGTGTTTCAACTAACTTTTAGGTTTTGGTTTGCCCTTTCTTTTATTTAGAAGCCCTACTCCTGCACTTGCTATTAGTGTGAAAATCCTGTCTCAGGCACTTAATTCTTGCACTCCTTCAAGCTAAAAATCCATGAGTCAAATTGCAGTTTGGAAAAGTTAATGTCCAGTAAGCTTTGATTATTTTTATAGTTAGTTCTAATGATCTGGTATAGGGCAAATACAGTGTTTGAAAGAGGAAATCTGGCAGCTTTATCCTTGCTAATAACTACAGCATATTTTTAAATAGCACTGTGTGTAATAAGGGTCTCATGCAACACCCATACGTTTTTTTCTCAGATATTTTAAGGGCTTCATTTTGGTTTTTCTCAGTGTTAATTTTCTTTTGCAACAATTTTAATTAAAAGCGTATCCATATTTTTAAAATCAGCAATATAAAGTACAGGGATAAGCCTGTTTTATTCCATATCACACTCGTCACTATAGGATTTGAGTAGCTCTCATGAATGTATTAAGCAGTGAACAAACATGTCGTGTGTTGTTCCTTGTCTCATCCTCTGCCCCTGCAGAGAGCTGTGTGCAGGGAAGTGGTTTGTTTCAGGAAGGGTTTTTTGGGAGGGAGAAAGAGTTGCTTTTTTTTCCTCTTTTTTTTTTTCTTTTTCTTTTCCTTTTCCCCTTAAGTACAAGTTGCTCTGTATTTGTTCCAGAGCAGGCAAAACTGAGACACTTGCCCTGCATCTGGAGTGGGAGGTGGTGATGCCTGTGACCATTACTTAGCTGACAGTGCAGGTTTTAGATCAACCACTGAAAAATTCAGGCTCCCTTTCAAGAAGTCAGTGTGCTTTGAGTGGAGAGTTGTGGAACAGAGGAAGAGCCTTGGCTGTCACTGTGATCCCCAGGCAGCAGCCAGAGCATTCTGAGCTGGGAGGGACCCACGGGGATCATCAAGCCCAGCTCTGAAGGGAATGGGCTCTACAGGGATCAAGCCCACGCCCTTGGCATTATTAGCTGCCATTATTAGCATTATTAGCTGGCATTATTAGCATTATTAGCTGGCATTATCAGCCCTGTGCTCTGACCTCTGAGCTGCCCTGGCTGCCTCGGTGTCTCCCGTGTGGGCTGCAGGGCTTGGTTTTGTGGGGATTGTGGTGGGAACCAGTGTACAAACTTACAGACCAGTATGACAGCTGTAAGGTGACCTGTGTTGCTGGAGTCACGGTGCAGTGTCTGGTGCCAGTTATCTTCCAAAGTGCCAAAGGCTTCATTTTGAGATGCTGAGGTAACTGGGCTGAGAAGTGGCTGTGGAACTGGGTGACTCTCAGCCAGAGTGAAAGAGTTCTCTCAGTCAGCTGGATAGTTTTAGTTGTGGCCATTTTGAGATCTTAGTTAAAAAAAGAATTCTAGAAGCTGATGGTGGTGGATTGGCATGTCTGCATCTCTAGACTGCTAGAGCTACATCTGTTGTGATGTTGTCTGTGCTTAGTGTGGAGTGTTGGAAAAATTGCTGTGAGTGTGCACAGGCTGGGTTGGACACACGGTGCACCAGAGACAGATTTCAGGTCAGAAAAAAAAATATTCCTGGTTGAGGTCTGGACATGCAGTTGATCTACGAATTTTAAAAGACAAGTGGCAAAATTAAACATGAAAGCACTCTCGGCTGTTGTTCTGGAATTAAAAAGGGTAGAAAACAGAATTGATTCTTGTGGATTCCTGGAGTAAATGGTTAAGAGATGGAAGTGCAGGATCCCATCTGTTTTAATCCTTTCCTTCAGGAAGGCTTGTGACATCAGTGGTGCTTTATGATGAACCCCAGACAGCCCTCCCTGGTGGTGTTGTATCATGCAACCACAATCAAAGTAAAATTGATAAATCTTTATTCAGCAGCAGCCAGGCTGGTGAAAGTTCTGAGGGGAAAGAGAAGTTCTTTTCTCTCTCCTTCTTCAGGTTCTTTCCCTGAATGATGCCACGTGCTTGGGGCAGATACAGCACCTTTGTACTTGACTTATCTCAGACGGACATGTTCTAGTGAACATGTGATTTCCCCAAGACCTACTCACACATAAGAGAGTTGGGAAACCCCCAGTGAAGATCATAATCCTAGCTGAACTCTGGGCATTGACTATGCCCTGCATTGGTAGGTATAGGCTGAACAAATTTCCAGAAACTGTCAGTTGTGTGCCAGATTCTCAAGGAAAAAGATGATACTTCTTCAAGCTTGCTCAGTTCTATTGCAAGGATATTTTGCACTGAAGAGGTAGCTTAACTGCCTGGGCTAGTTTCCAGATACAAGATTTTTCATTTTCAGTACTGGGGATGAGGTTACTTGACCAGTAGTTTGCAATTTGTCAAAGCTTAGAAAAATGAGTTAATTTTCTTTGGCTCTCAAGTTTTTGTCCATCTTTCTGCTTCTAGTACTTACAGTCAGAGAAATAAAGGAAATCTGCTGAGGCCTGAGGGTGCTCTCACTGATGGTTGTGACTAGTATTCAGTGGTTATGGTTCTTCAGCTCTTCAGTTTTCAGTGTCTGCTGTGGTCTGTGACTTCCCTTTGTTGAGTCAGGGGACACTCTTTGGTGCCTTTTGGTTTTCAGATAATGATCATTCAAGGAGAGTGGTTTATACTGCCATGATCAGCATCAGCACATGATTTCGAGCAGCTAAGACCTGTAAGTGTTTTGGGTGGACAGATTAGGAGGCAAATACTTGCATGTCAGCTACAATGTGAGTGTGAAATCTTTCCACCAATTGCTGACTAAGACTTGTTAGCAAGTCTTCTCTATGAATCCTTTAATATGCAGTATCCAAGGGCTCCTTGGCTTTGATTTTTGTGGTTAGATGGACAGTTTGCTGACCCTGCAGTGCCTGTGTTGTGTGGGGTGTTAGATGAGAAAAAAGGTCACCTTAGTGCCAGCTGCTCTCCTGCAGCTGGAGAGCACTGACCACAGGGCTGATACTCTGATCTCCTCTCCACTGCTGGGCACTTCTGGTGAATGGGGTGACTGAAGATCTTGTTGGCAGCTTCACCTTCAGCTTGTGTCACAGCAGTGCTGTTCCAGGTGTGCCTCAGTGATGGCCCTGGGATGTGTGACTTCAGGTGTGCAATCTGGCTTCTTGTGTCCACTTTGTCTTGACGTGGCCATTTAACCTGGAAGCAGAAGCAGTACATGCTGGAAGCATGGTGGTAAGTGGCAGGGATGATAATCTGCATAGAACGGAGAAATGTGTGGCCTATTATGTTTAAAAGGGAATTATTATGCTTGAGGGTAAAGTGAAACGTTTCTTTGAAAAAACTAAGGTTGAGAGAAAGCACTGTATAACCTGACTGAACCTGTAGTGGAAGCCACCTGTTTTTCATTTTGCTGGCTCAGCAGTATGTTAGATCATAAAAGTTTAATAATTTTTGACATTTCAGTGCATTTATATTAGATTGCAGATGTTGAATTTCCTTGTAAGTGGATCTTCTCTCCATTAAGTAAACGATGGGAAAATACTTTGTACTGTAGTTTAAGGAAAAAAAATTCAGGTTATGGACTGGTAGCAATGACTGGCCTTTTAAAAATTTTACTGGTATTGTGTAACCAGACTGTCAACACAGATAGCAAAACAGGGATTTGTGTCCTTCATCCAGCAGTGTTTTTATATGTAAATCAATTCTTTCTATTTGAGTAGGTAGTGGCTGTAAAATTATTTCTGACAGGTTATCAATTAGATAACCTCAATTTTGATGTTATAAACTGGGAACAAAATGCCAGTGCAATTGTTTATTAAATAAATTGATCTCAGTGTAGTTTTTATGTTCTACTGGTACGAAGCAAGTCATTCTGGACGTAAATGTCCACGAAAAAGCGTTTGGAAGTGTAACACCAATGACATGGTGATTAACTTGTTGCACTCGTTACTTTTTGAAATAAGGCTTTTTGAAGCCAAGTTCCTGGGAATTTTTCTTTCCCATGATAATTAGCCAGCACAATTCCTGGTTTCTGTCTTTGAAATGGATGTGAAAAATGAGTTGCTGAGCACAGGCAGAGCCATCTGTGCAGCAACCGGGGGAGAGACATCAGGCAAGGGTGGTTCAGGAGTGGATGAGAACGAGTTACAGACTGAGATATTTATTTTGCTCTTAAATATGCCGAGGACTAGTTATGTTTCATAAGCATTTTACGGGGAGCTGATTTTCCAGCAAGAGGAAAGTCATAAACAAACTGCCCCAAATAAAGTTGAACAGACTGTGTGTGCGCTTCTGAAATTCTGTCAGCCTCTGGCAAAGATGGGCTTTACTTTGCAAACCAGTTCAAAGCATTTTTGTGTCAACTGCAGATTATTTTTCTGCATATTAATCCAAGTGCAGGCTAGTTCTTTCAGAGTGAAACTCCTCAGTAGAGTGTTGCCCTGTGCTAGTTAGCAGCTGTTGGCGTGGACATTTTTATTGAATTCACGTGGTACTTGATATGAGTGCATTTAGCCCTGGGGGCTGGGGCAGGCCTTTTTATTTAAAAGAAGTGACTGTCCTGATCGGCATCTGAATAATATTGAGGTAAACAATTATAGCTTTGAGGTAAACAGTGGCAAAGTCTGTTTAAAAATGTTGAGTAAATAGTGTTTTCTTGAATTTCTGAGTTAACAATTTTCTGGACGGTTTGAGGAATGGGGGATTTGTTTTACAGAAGTTTTTTCTTTAGCCTGCAGAAAAGAGCCTTCAAGGCAAATTGTCTATGGGCAGAGTTTACAACATGAGATTCACTCAGGGATTTGTTTGACTGGTTTGGGGTATAGCTGCAGAGGTGGCCTGGACCTATAAATCCTGTCTCCTGGACCAGTGGCATTGCTTTCTTATCTGCAATTTATGAGAAAATTGAACAGGCTGCACAGGGAAGTGGTTGAGTCACCATCCCTGGAGGTGTTTAAAAGACATGTTGGTGCTTGGGGACGTGGTTTAGTGGTGGACGTGGCAGTGCAGGGTTGGCATTGGACTCGATGATCTTAGAGGTTCTTTCCAACCTAAAGAATTCTATGATTAAACTCTGTTTTAAGGAAGCCCTTGAACTATGGAATGGGGGTTTTCCCTTTCTTTCCTAAGAGAGGAGTGGGTAGGAATTTGGTTTGACTTTGGACAATTTTGTAAAAATGTAAATGAAAATACATTTCATGTTTCTGGATGTGGGACTCAAGACTACCTTCCCCCAAAGAAATGCAGGAGAAATATATTGTGCCTTAGAAACTTTAAACGTTTCTGTATAATTTTCAAAGGTTAAATTGCTTTAATTCAGTGTTGTTGGGCCTTGTTTTTCTTATTTTTCAGCCAGCATTTTCCAGTGCACAGTAGTGACTTTTTTTTTCCTTTCCCCCCTGTTTTTTTGCTCAGTGTAAACAGTTCCTTGCTGTGGTTACGCAGACAAATATAGCAGAGAACTCTTTTCTCGGAGGAGAATCTCCCTGTGCATTTCTTAACCATTTTTGGGAAGAATCGATCCATCTGTGCCTGCGAGAGAAGGAGGCAATGGCTGTAAATTGAAGTGACATCATATATATTACTCTCATTGATCCACTTTTAGATTAGAGCCAGGATAAAAGGAAATGGCATCAGGGAGGAAGTATGCTCATTTAGGCACAGATCCCAGTGTGATAATGGAGTAATAATAGAAATCACGCCACTGTCAATCGGTTGCTGCATTAGTCTGAGGCAGATTTCCCCTCCAAGGAGGCTTTCAATGACTTCATTCAAATGCAGGCAGGAGCAAATGGGATATTCAGCATACCAGCTGGACAACTTTAGTGATTTGTGTCCTGGCTGAGGGGTGCAGTGCAAGTGCTGGGACTGTGGATACTCAGATAGATGTGTCTGTGTCACATTTCATGGCTGTGAAAGGTCAGTAGTCAAATGTTTCAGTGGCGTTTTTTTTCTAGTATAAAGGGTGAATCTGGCATTTATTGCATTTGTTAATGTAGGAATTGATAAATACACTCCTTGACGTGGGTGGTCGTTTGGGGTGTGAGGTTGATGACCTCCGTAGCTGCTGCACCAGACCTTGGAAGAGGAAAGATTTGCTTTCTTTGTGCTTTTTACAGGTTAGGGGTTGTACTCAGAAAATTCATAGGGCTTATTTTCAAAGATTATTTGCAGAAACCCTGTAGAACCTAGTAATGCATTGAGATACCCTTGTAACACAGTGTAACGGCTTAAGTGTCTGGTGTGCTGATATGAATAAAATACAAAGTATGCTTTTCTTACTTCCCAGATACTTAGTGCGCTGTGAACCTCAGCCACAGTAAGCTGTTTCTGCAATAGTCTGAGTTATATTTTCGATTTGGTTACATTTTCTTTAATTCTTTCATCTTGCCTTTTTCAAATGCAGACCTAGTTCTGATATTCCCTGATATAAATTATATAATCTTCAGTTTGTTTTAAGGGTAACAGCTGCGTTATCCAAACTTTAAAAGAACCACATCAGGTAACGGGGGGGAGCAGGGCACAAATGGCTGTTTGGTGGCAGGACAAAGTGAACTCTTTCAAAAGGCTGCAAGGAGAGGTTTTATAGTCTTAAGGGCAGGATAATGTGTACAGTGCTGGGATACAGCTCTGTAGTGGGGAAAATGTTTGATTACCTGGGACGTGACAGAAAACCTCTGGTGTGCTTGGTCGCAGCTTATTAATTTATCTCCTCTTTGTAGTGTCAGTGCTCACAACTGGGGGAGGGGCAGCCCTGGGAAAAGTTTGTGATGTCCATGCAGCAGCCATAGGTTGGGACAGGAACTATCTACTTTACAGTATAAATAGATCCCCTTGCAGCAATCATTGACACAATGAAAATATTTCTTGATCCTGACCACATTTCCTGACTGAAGTGATCTGCTTTAATAATCATGTATATGAACATTTTGATCGAGCACTCTCCAGTGCAGCTCAGAATACGGGGATTTTTTTAAACTTACTTTAAGAGGAACACTGGAATTTTGTGTTTAGGGTGTTATGGTTGTTTTCTGAATGTCTTTAACACGGAAACACACATTGATAAAGTGAAAAAAAAAAGTTTATGCTGCTGTAACTTGCTGTAGCTGTGTTGTGTGCTTTTTTATGTGTGTTAGATATTTCTCAGTGCATTCACAGAATATGAGTTGTAAAGGAAAACAGCTTCACGATACTTGAAAAGAAATTTTTGTTCTGTTCCCTACAGCATTTATGTTTTGGTAGCATGGACCCTTTTGTATTAAAGCATAAGGCAAACAAATGGAAAATTGACCCCAAACAATCCTCCTGGTATGAAGATGAGAAGTAACAGATGGGCAGGACAAATAAGATGGTAGTGGGGAAAACAAAAAATAAGAAGAGTGGGATTTTTGGCAGAAAATTCAAGTGCAATTTTTTTAAGCTTATGTATAACCATTAAAAAGCTGCTCTGGAGATAGTGATATTCATATTGCTTTGTTTGAGGAAAAGAAGAGGATCCCCCCGTGTGCCTGAGAGCGTTGTCCAAACGCTTCTTGAGCTCAGGCAGGTTTGGGTTGGGTTTTGTGGGTTTTTTTTGTTTGTTTGGTTTAGTTTGGGGTTTTTTTTAATTGTTTGTGGGGGGTTTTGTTTGTTTTGTTTGATTGATTGGTTTTTCACTCTGCAGTCTCAAATCTGAACTGGTAAGTGTTTATCCTGTAATTCTGAAAAGTCTCCAGCCATGATGCAGCACTAGGCAGAGGTAAATTAAGGGCATGGCTGCTGCTCTGCTGCTGCTCTTGTTGGCTTCAGTGAGATTCTGTAATGTTTCCCTGAACAATATCTTTCTCTGGCTGAATCTGTACAGCTATTATACTGGAGTTATATTATAAAATAGTGACCCTCAGCTGTTCTGTACCTATGTATTTGAGCAGCTGTTCTATAGTTAAATTAAATGCTGTTCTGCTGTCTTTGTAGTTAGCAGGCAAAGCTTTCTAAATCAAAAGTTACCTTTTCGTGCGTGGCGTTCTGCAATATTTCACATTTTATTAGTGTTCAGAATTAATTCAGTTTCCAAGCAGAGCCACTTCCCAGAAGCTTTCCCTTTTATATTTTTTAGCATGTCTCACCAACCCCCAGGCAGTTGCTGTTGAACTATGTAATAAACGTCCAAGCTGTCATTTTAGTAGTTGTCCTGAAATTGAAATATTCAATATTTTTAAATGTCTGACCATTTTTAACAGTGCCATTTTCTTGTCAGGCTTCAGTATCACTTAGAAAATGTTCCAGTAAGAGCCAGTAAGATGTGAGGGTTTTCTAGTCTTCAAGAATACAACCAACTTGAATAATAAAAAAATGGAAATCAAAATGTGAGGCAGAGCCTTAAAATCCTAGAGATCTCTTTTCCTCTTTGTTCTGATTTAGGTACTAATGCTAAATTACATCAGTCTCAAAGGGAAGAAAATGTGATGTTGCTGTGTTGGTTGTTAGTGGCAATACTTTGCAGGTCAATACTTACCAGAAGATCTGTGGTATCTTCATGGACTTGCTGTCAGAGCTCAGGGATCCAGACTTGCTCAGGCCACATGAACAGCCCTGGCTGTGGGATGTGAGGCATCTCCTGTGGCCAAATTCATCCCTGCTCAGCAGGGATGGGGACATGGGCAGGCAGCAAGGGGGGAGCAGAAATGGTCAGATGTAAAAGCTGGAGGTGGTGTCAAAGTACAGGATGTCTTTTTTCATTAGTCTGTCTTCAGAGCATTAGAAGTGAACAGTGTTGGTTTCTTCTTGTGTGCAAAAGCTTAAACTGACATTCTTCCTTCCTTTCCCCTTTCTCTCTTGGTGCCCTGCAATGATGAATAATGGGGAAAGTTATGGGGCATATAAAAAACTTCTGACTGATCACCTTGAATCCTGAATTTCCAGTAGATTTTTTTCTTGGCAGCTGGTGTGATTTCTCTCTGAGCTCTGTCTGAATTATTTATTTGTTCATCCAATGAGCCTATTAAACAAAGCACTTAAGCACTTGCTACAACAGACTTCTTGTTCTTTTTAGGTTACATTAGGTTCAAGTTGAAAATCATAGGTTCTGGAGTCAGGCAACTAACTATTGTATATATATATATCCACGTGTAGGTAGATATTATTCTCTGTGTGCCACAAACACAATGTTCATGTGTCTTCACTATGTAATGATGAATGACTTGGGGCTCATTGCCCACAAATGTGCCTCAAAATGTGTCATTACAACACTTGTTCTCTGGGTCACTTATTTGTGCTGTGTTTCTTTGTTTGCTGCAAATGTACCCTGCAAATGCTTATATATGAGATAAAAATGCCACTCTAAAAAATTATACATTCATGTGGCTAGTTGATTCCTGAAACTGCACACTGTAGATGATTCTCTTTTTATCTCTTCCAAGCCCAAACAAAATGGAACTACTTAATTTATTAATTCAATAAAAATCTTACTTATTAAGCTATGATTATGTCTCAATAAACATGTTTTAAATCTGACCTAGCCACAGTAACGAAAACCATGACAAACAAGTCTTAACTGTGCCCCAGCACAATCTTTCAGAACACAGACACATAAACCCTGAGGTTTTTCAGAAACCAGCTAGAAGTCCATGTTGTATTTCAAGCACGTGTTGGAAGTGCAGGTTATCACAATCCTGTCCTCTGTGGTTTGTTTCCATTCAATTGCTCAGTCAGTAGAGATCTTCATTCACACATGGCATTTGTTTTTCTCTCAGCTTCTCCCTGACCAGCTGGTCTTACTTCTGGAGTCTCTGTTGGAGGAGAAGACATTGTGTCCTAGAACACTGCAGTGCTTGGAGAGAACATACCAGCTCCGGGAGCAGGATGCTGAGGTGAGTCTCCTCAGAAGAAATCTGCCCAAGGCACACCACTGTTCTATTGCCTGGGAGTGACAGTGTTCTGCTAGGAACCAGGCTCACCCATGTTCTCTTTTCACATGTCTAAATCTGAAATGGGGTGATCTGAACTCCGGTGTTGTTGCATCCTCATGTGCCTTAACACCTTAGTGTGTCTGTGTGTTTTGGGTAGGCCCAGGTGTGTTTGCACACCAAGGCAGCAGAGATGGCCTGGGTGTCCAAACTGTTGTACCTGCACCTCAGGCAGCACATTTGCTCAAGTGTTCCATTTTTCCTGTAGCATGCTGACTGGATAGTAGATCCCGGTCTGTTTTAGTTGTGACATTGTCTCCAAATGTGTCTGTCATGTTCCAAAATTATTATTCCCCATTTTCAGCTCGTATTGTCCCTCTTCCTGTGCTCAGAAGTCTCACTCAGCTCCCCAGAGAGACTGTGGTGTGCTCTGGTTTGGGGCTTGAGTTTAAGGGGGAGTAAGTTCTTTACAGTTGTCTCTAGTAAGTGCAGTGATATGAACATTCCCTGAGGAAAACACTGCTTTATATGATATTGTAAAGGCTGGCATCCCTGCTCCAAAGTGCTCTATATCTCTGTGGGGCAAACCAGTAAATATTAACCACCACATGCAGAGCTGGCTATTTCCTAAACTCCCCTGGTTTTCTCAAGCTGTGAGAGTTCTGAGAGCTGAGGCAGCAAAGCTGTGAAGTCCCCTTGCCTTACAATAAGCCTTTGCTCCAAGTAGACAGTGTGCAGGAGGGGGGGTGAGAAGGTAGAATCAGTCAGGAAAATAAAGGATGTGTAGATACATGTACATAAAAACAAGGGTTAGTTATGAAGTGGCAGATGATCAAACTAATGTGGGAACAAGGTAAACTTAACATTTAATTAAAAACTACCATTAGGGCTGCAGAAAATCAGTGTGCATGACTTACCCTGTTACCATTGGAACTTTATGGCAATAATCAGAATTGAAGGAGAGACCATAGTCTGTCTTGTTACTCTTGTGCTGAAGTTGCTGGGTGGATGCTTGTAAACACCTGGAAATCCAAACATTAACATAAAGATCTATAGAACAGAGGTCTGTCTTTTTCTCAGAGAAAAGAGAAAAAAGGGGCAACATTTCAACTGCTGTTTACTGCACCCTTTTACTTTTTTGTTGATACAGTTTTCCAAATGCTATATTTGGTTTTAATTAGTGCTTGAACCAACATTTCTATTTATAGGTATCAGAATATATTTTAATCACATCTGAATACCAGTGAAATGTCAGTGGTTCTATTGTGGGAAGAGGAATTAATAGGGAGACAGATCAAAGCAATAGCTGTGGTGTTGCTGCTTCATGCCTGTGAATTGTGAGCACCAGGCCACAAGCTTCAGTTTCTCAGGTTTTTTCTTTCTCTCCACATTCATGCTTTCTTTTTTCATTGCAGTGTCGTGTAAAAGTACACAAGCAATCTGACAGAATTTTTTGTTTAAAAAAACCCAAACAAACCCACAAAATTATGGCCTCTATGAAATGAACATAACCTCCGTTTTATTTTACAAGGTGAAACCAAGGGCTTAGCAGACAACTTACTTAGAAGTACAACTAAGATAACATTACCATTAGCATTTTAGCAGTCATCAGACACCAGACACCTGCAGTCCTTTAAAGGGAACGTTGGCCCCCATGGCCACACATACCTGAGGAAGGGACTGTTCCTGCCTCATTCTCCAGTGTGTGCACAGGGCATTTTTTGTTGTCATGACCCAGGGACAAAGAACTGCAGTCCTAGCCTGTTCTTGTCTAAATTTAATTTGTGAAGACACAGATCACTCACAGATCCTTTTGTGTTACTGAAGTTCAAGTGTTCTCAGTAACTAAACATCAGAAATGGATCAATAAAAATAAAACCATAAAAAAAATTGCAGGCAGGCCAATAAAAATAAGAAAACTGTCAGTGTCATAGGGTTTATCCCAGGATTTTTGTAAGTGAGGTTATCAACTGTGTTCTGTCCATTTTTGTATTTTAAAACAAAGTTTGGTCTTAAAATTTGTACATGAAATTTTGTCTGCCTGCTTAGGAGTTGGCAGGTTGTTGCTGGGGGTCCTTCTGTCCTGCACAAGTACAGCATGGGAAGTCTTGGCTCATATTTCTTAAAGTCAGTGGTTTGCCAGCAGCACTGGTTGGTGCTCCCGACCACTGAACAGTGTAAGGGCACATCTTGCTTCAGAAAGAAGAAGAGGGTTTGCAGCAGGTTGTCTAAATCATCTTGATTTCTTCGTAACAGTCAGGAGCAGAGAGAGGTGTGACTTTTAGCCTTTTCCTGGAATGTAAAAGTTTATCTCTTCAAGGACTGTTCAAGGACTCCTGCCCAGGGTCTTCTCAGCAACTCAATGTAGTTCCTGTCCTCTCTCAAATTAGGTCTCACTGCAGATGTGTAGGCTCAGAGCAGGCAGGCAGCCTCTCCCTTCTAAGGCAGACACTGATTTAAATGCTTCAGCTAACAAAAAAACCTTAAACCAAACCAAAAAAGTTAAGTAAGGTATTTCTGGTTCACAGTGCATAACTTCTGAGCCACAAGTGCTGATGGCTTAAATCTGGTCTCAGACTGGTCTACCCCTAGGCTTGGATGCCAAGAGAGGCTTGCAGGGCATCTGCCAAACTGCAGAATTTGTGACTCTCTCATGCTTTTTGCAGTCCACTTCTATAACAAATCATGATTTCATTTTCCATTTACACTCCAAACCTTGGAACATCTGAGAAAACACCAAACTACAACTTTGTTTTCCAGAGATTAAATTCACTGATGTGAGTTATTTGAATTGAGCATATCCAAGATATCTTTGAACATTGTTTTGAAAGCAATGAATGTTTCAAAGTTTAAAGCCATTTTTCCATCTTCTCTCTGTGCCTGGAATCCATTGTGGCTCAGACCTTGTCAGACAAGTGGGAGGCAATTATATGGAGTTTGTCCTCAGTTTTTCCTTCCTGTTCCCTAATTTCTTGCTATGCTGCTTCCCACTACAAGACAAAATAGCTACAGACAGGCTCTACAGACATCTCCATGATGTACCACATCCTGCATCCAAGAGAAGCACTGTAGAAGCTGGCTGCAGTTTGAACATGACAAAGTCCAGCTGTAAGTTCAGCTGTCTGAGGAGAAATGGGACATGTTGTAAAGCAGCAGCTACAGTTGCCATCACACAGCACAGTAGCATAACAGAATTGAAGGTGGGTCTGGGGTTGTTTTTGTTTTGTTTCTATCCACGGTGGCTGTTCTATGCAACTATTTCATTTATTCAATACCCAGGGTCTGGCAGAATGTGGAGACTTGGAAAGTTTTGGGTTGCTGGTATTTGTTCAAATCTGCCTAACCTTGATGACATCTCTTCTGATTTGACTAAGCAAGCTTGTCTCATTTGAGCATAGGCTATTGAAGACTTGCATTTAAATAAAATGGAGTCAGTTGGCTACAAAATACAACACTGCAATATCTGTTAATTGTTAAGTAGAAGAGCCCTGTCATTGTTTCTGCTCTTCATTTGGTCAGATAGGCCTGTAAGGTGTGCATACAGTGTCACGGGATGGCTGAGTGGCCTCCAGAATAGTGAGAAAGTCAAGAGGGAGATCACATAGGCCATAGGAGAAGAACAGTGGGTGAAGCACTTTCAGTCCTATTTAAGGCTTGACAATGTTTCTGCAAGTGTGTTTTACTCGTCACTGAATTATCTAATAATTCAGTAATTCTGTAAAAAATACAGAATGTGGATGGAGCAGAAAGATTTATGGTGTGTTTCCCCAGATTTTTCACTGTAGAGTCAACTTTCCTTTCTTTCCTACTGAAGGTATCGCCTCTTTTAAATAAAATACCTTGCCTGCACAGCATATGGAAAGTTGCTTTGTTGGTTTTCCTTGTCTCAGCAAGTTGACTGAAGTGCTCCTCGCTTATATAATGCTTTCCCTGTGTTCAGGATCATAACGTGGTATATTTTGGGGAGAGAAGAGAGGCTAGAACTGTTTCTGCAGTGCCTGTGAGTGAAATGAGTTAAGATCATAACATGGGCAGTCATGTGGGTGGCACAGAGCCATTCTCACACAACCACTGCATTGTGCAGGGGCTCTGCCTGGGAGGCCAGGGCCATAAAGTGGTGGCATCTTATTTCACTGACAGAAATCCAGTCAGGCTAATGCAAACCATATAAGGTGCTTGGCATCCCAGAAGTGGTGAGAATTCTGTTAGGGCAAAATAACTTTGATTCATTGATCTTTCCTGGCCTGTAGAAAGCTGGCAGGCGTGGAAGTACAAATGGGTTCTGGTCGCTTCCCACCCGATGGCGACTGCCTGGGGCTGAGCACATTCTCAGACTGCACAATTCAGCTGTCCTGGCTGGGGCTGGGCATTGTTTGAAGGCACCCTCATGGAACAGAGCTCTGCAGGCTGCACTGTAGAACTGGGTGGGAAAAGGGAACTGCTGGGGAAGGTTCAGTTCACACTTGCACAAGGTGAGCTTTCCTTTCAGCACAGCCCCTGGGGCAGCCCTGCCCTGGGGCCAGGGCTCAGGAGCAGCCTCCAGCTTTGGAATAAAATTAGTAATGTGTTGCAAATACCTCCACAGGCCTGCCAGTCCTTGACTGGGCTGTGGAGCAGCAGGTAGGCATGATTCAGGTATTGCAACCAAACAGAGAGATCCAGGATGTCACTGCTGGTATGAAACACCAGCTCAGTAGATGAGAAAGGTGACAGCTTGAGCTGATGACCATAGTGCAGGACATTACTTTCTTGTGAATACAGTAATGTGGTTTTGTTTCTGCAAAAGTAAA
The DNA here is from genome assembly GCF_003984885.1 of Neopelma chrysocephalum. NCBI lineage: Eukaryota > Metazoa > Chordata > Aves > Passeriformes > Pipridae > Neopelma > Neopelma chrysocephalum. Next base: position 272,253 of record NW_020925332.1, on the reverse strand, counting down.
AATAGTTTCTTGTACTTATTTCGTATTTAAACGTACAGTTTATTGTTGAATTTCAAGTCAAATCAGGAGGAGAGGCCTTATTTTGGATATGACAGTATGTTTTGCAGGACTAACAAAGCTGCTGTGAAAATTTATGAGGAATAAATAAATTTCACCTGCCTTTTCCTTTCTGAGTGTTTTATTCAGAGCGTTACATTGAATGATTTTTTTGTTTGCAATTGAATTGCAATTAGCACTTCAGTATTTAGGTATTTGGAACCTAGAAAAGGCTAGAATCACCTAGAAAGGTGATTCAGTCTGCATGCCAGGTTTGTTTCTGGAATAAATAATATTTGAGGTTTGTATACCCAACCATTACTGAGGCACTACCTATGTTACATGGAATATAAAAAAGAGAGAACAAATGCAAGTTTTCACAAAGTGAAGCATCAGTTTGATGCTTTTCACACACATCCTCGCAGAAATACGCTTTTCTTTCCCAGCCCTTCTCCTCATACTTCCCCTAGCAAACCCTGACAAGGAATATATCTCTGCCATAGAAAATCTTTCCCGTTTTCACTGGTAAAGGGGATAATTTCAGGGTACTGTAAATTATCCCTGTCCCTGATAAATGTATTGACTGAAGCAGCAGCCACTAGCAAAAGGTCCTCTGTGTTCTTGATAAATTCTGAGTGTTCAGCCTGTTTCATGCTCTTCATGTTGCATCTAAATGCAAATTGCAGGCCCTTTGGCACAGGTGGTATTGGTATTGATATTGGTTAAGATAGTTTTTGACAAGTGTGCGTTTGCAGGAGTTGGATCTTTTTCCAATGAAAAAGAGCTTTGAAAAGAGCAGCTTCTAGGACTTGCTTGCCAAAGATGAGGTCCAAAACTCAGTGTGAGGCTGAGAAAATTGGAACAAGATGAGGGAAAAGCTCTTCCAGTAAGAGCAGTGGGAGTCATCCCGTGAGACTCTGACTCACGTGCCCGTCGGGGCTGAACGGATGTGTTGGGATGAGTCTGTGGGACTGAACCAAGGATCGTCTCCAGCAGCTACAGCTTGGGCTGGTTTGTTGCTGCACGTGAAGTAGGGGGGCTTTTCCAGCCACTTAAGAACAGCAAATCCCTCCCTCAGCATGAGCTGAAGGGCACGAGATTTGTGGGGCACTGAAAATAGCTGTGCACTGTCAGCAGTCGTGGTCCCACCCCTGCAGAGGCAGCAGCAGGTTTGTCCCCAGGGATGTCCCACTGACAGCAGTGTTGGTGCCCCTGGCTGGTGCCATCACTGCTGCTGTGCACTTATCACCCCTTATTTTTCTAACTGGTTTTGGACTTAATTTCCTTTTTATCTGGCAGTCCAGCAACTTAGTGAGACTTGGAAAGCAGGGGAGCTGATGGTAAGAGGGAACCAAGTGTGTAACTGGGTTTGGCCCCTTTTTTCTGCTTATGCAGATAATCCATGGAGATAATTCTATGTCCTGTTGTCCAGCAGGAGAATGAAGTGGTGGAGTCCTCTGGGCTTCTGAACTCAATCCCAAATGTGTTCTGAATTGGATGCAACTGCTTTATATAAAATTTTACACAGTATTCTGTGCAGGGCAGTACAAACAGTGCTGTAATACAAACCTCCTGGCCTTGTCATGAAATCTAAAAGATTATTCTGTTTGCATATAGATGAAGCAGTGGTACAGTGGCCATGATGTCAAGGAGGGGTGTGGGTTCTTTTTAAACACAAACAAAATCCCCTAGCTATCAGCAGTAGGGTTGGGTTGGTTTTTTGGGGGGGTGGGGAGGGGTGGGAGGAGGTTTGGTTGGTTTTGTTTTGTTTTTTAATTCCGGGGAAAAAAAATTCTGAAAATATTTTTTATTTAAAATAAACCTGTTTTGAGGCTTCATCCAAATAGCTCATTTAGTACTTCTCATCCCTGATTAAAGACTGCCTGCAGATACAGGTTATGCTTGAATAGGACCAGAATTCAGAAAAAAGCTGCTCTGCCCTTCGAGGTTCAAGAAACAGGACAATTCCAAACTGCTGACCAGAGCTGGCTCTGCCATCATTGCCTCAGCCACACAGATCTTGTTCCACCACTCAGTCACTGACTTAATAACCTGTGGGTGAAGGTCTGCTGTGCTCCTTTCAGCTCTGTGCCATTCACAGTTGCAGTGGTGCTGGAGAGGGATTTTGTTGTGTCCCACATGGTGTGAGGACCATCCTGAGCAACAACGGTCACTGTATTCCAGCAGCAGGGAATAGAAGAGGAGACAACTTAAAAATGTGTAACGTGGAGTAAAATCCAGGTGTTCTCATTGCAGGAATGACCATGTTCCTTCTTAGTTTATAAAATCAATGTGTTTCTCATGAATTTTTGCTGGGGGTTGGGGAAGGGGGGTCTGTGATAGTGAAAGGTCTTTGTCTTTGGAGTCACAATCTTGTGTTTAATTGTTTTTGAAAACTGGAAGTCAGGTTTTAAACCATGTGAAATTAGAAGGCCGTGAGCATAGGCTGAATAGGCTGGCTGTGACCTACCTAAGCTGTGGAAAAACCAGGCGCAGCCACGTTGTTCATTGCTTGGAATTTGAGTCCTTTTTTCATATGGAGCTCCAGATTCCATCTATGACAGTAATCTTGCGTGGAAATAACAAATGATTTGACCACAGTCCCTGCGGGAAACCAAAGATAAAAGGAAGACTCTTCTTGTTGCCTCTAGTTACAAGAGGGAGGAGATAGAAGTAGAGGGATGGAGAGAGGGGCATAGGCAAACAGGGTAGCTTACTGCTGCCTTAATACTTGCAGCAGCCTTTCCTTTTACTGAACAAGAGTTATAATTTAATCATAATTGGTAACAGACGGTTCGTGTGCTTGATCTCAGGCTCTTCAGAGTTGGAATTCTGCTTCTGATGTGTGTGTTTATGTGCTCTTTCCCACTGTAACGGGTGGTTTTATAAGCCCAGCACACTTTCATGTGCATGTGTAAATAACTTGTGTTCAAACACTTATGCAGACACTGTATGGGTAAAAATTGTAAGCAGACTCTGTCCGGAGACAGCCAGGAGAGACAGTGGTCAGAGGAACTGTTTGAATTACTTGCTGTGTTGATACAAAAAATATTTTCTGCTGATTGCAGAGATATTGTCAGGATAGGACAAGGGGTAATGGCTTCAAACTGAGAGATTAGCTAGGAAGAAATTCTTTACTGAGAGAGTGGTGAGACACTGGCACAGGTTGCCCAGAGAAGCTGGGGCTGCCCCATCCCTGGAGGTGTCCAAGGCCAGGTTGGACGGGGCTTGGAGCAACCTGGGCTAGTGGGAGGTGTCCCCGACCATGCTGGGAGGGTTGGAACTGGGCATCTTCAAGGTCTGTTCTAACCCAAAGCATTCTGTGGTTCTGTCAGTTGCAGCCATTGTCATGGCAGCTGTTTCAGTAGGGTGCCAGAGGGAATGTGTTTGGAGCTGTGTATGAGCTGGGGTGGCAGTTGTGGTGATGCATCTTGGCTGAAGGGTCAGTTGGGGTGTGTACACGTGCCAAAGCCAGGCTTACCTTCCTGAGGGTGTGAGGTTTGTCCCTGCTGTGCTTCTGTGATACTGGTTGTACCTGAGGCTGGGACCTGATCTTCCTTTCCCTCCCTCCAAGGTTCAGTATCTCCTGGCTCCCCAGAACCCTGTCCTTAATCACCCTCAGCCTGTGACTTCACACATGCACCCACCCTCACCTCAGCACCCACCTGGGACAGGGGAGGAGTGAGGGTGGAGAGCAGGCGAGAGCAAAGCTCCAGGAGCACCCTGACAGGGGACAGGGAAGGCAGGAGGTGCTGCAGGGTTGGGTGTGTGCACAGGGCTGGTGCTGGGAGCAGCAGGGCTGGGACCCACCCTGCTCTGGTGCAGAGTCCTGCTGGGATGCCATCCCATCTTCCAGAGCTGCAGAGGGGGTTGTGAGGTGGCACAAGCATTTCTTCTGCCCCAAGCCAGAAGGCAGCCATGCTCCTGAGAGCTGGCAGCACCACGGGGAAGCAAAGCTCAGCACACACATCCAGTGAAATTGTTGAAAAGGCAGAGTATAACATCTTTTCTGCCATCTTCATCTTGCTGCAAAGCTGTGAGTGGCACTGTGCTCCAGCATGCTGAGCAGGAGATACTGAAAAGGCAGGGAAAGGGGAAGCATTGGGTTCCAGTGTAAGTAATGTATTTATGTTCTTAACTGAGGCTTGTTTTTAAAACCTTTGTTTTTCAAATCAAGTGAGTTCACACACTGTGTGAAACACTTCCTTGCCTCACATGCACCATGATACAGGAGCTGCTCTCCCAGCACGGAGATGGTGGCAGTGCAAATAGGCACGTGGTGAGAAGAGCCTTCAGGCACATTCTTCAGGGATTGTGCTCTCCCAGACAGTGCTGTTGAAGCTGCCACATTACCTTGGTGCTGGTGGCCCTCTTCTCATCTGACTGTTCTGTAGGTCATTGCCCTACCATCACTTTGTTGGTCTGCTATAAAAGAACAAGAGCAGGAGACCAGATGCTGTTGTTTATCCATCTCCTTTCAGACAGGGCGAGGAGGGGCAGAGCTGAAGAGCACTGAGATCACAGCATTAGGCATCCCAACCAAGCCACTTCCTTATTTTCACTGAGAGCTTTGACATCAGAAGAGAGGCACGGCCTGTGCCACCTTTGAAAAGGGATTAGACATGGTTTCTTAGTCTCTTGCTTTTTCTGACTTCTTTTGGAAGATTTTTCTTCTACCAACACAGCTGCCATTGATCACAGACGGGGCCCACAGAGGGAGGAGAGTGTCTGCTCTGTAACTGGGAGCTCTCTGCTTGCGAACCTGAGGGGGGAAAAAAAGGACATTTGTCTTCTCCAAACAAGTCCTCAGCATCTGCCTCGTTGCCAGGAATGAGTCTCATCCTGAAGTGCTGTCCTTAGGTCGCTACGCCCTTCTGATCATGGAGAGCAGCAGGGGTGCCCCTGCTCTGCTTGGACTGTCTGAAGCAGCATGTCTTGTGATTCCCAGGCTGCTGTGTGCTTATGGAGGGAGGAAAGAACCTCCAGCACTGGCTGTGGGAAAGGTGCGTGTTTGATTTGCAGCTGGAAGTGGAGTCCTGTTTACGATCTGTGGCAGCTCATCAGGTTACTCTTGAGCAAGGGTGTGGCACTGCAGAAACTTTGTAATAGTAAAGTTCAGTTGCGTTGTGTAGAACTGGGTGAATACTACAACAGGAGCATGTGGTTGGAGGGGAGGAAAAGGGATGGGAAGGAAATGCATGCCCACAATCACTTTTGTAAAGGTGAGAAGGAAAAGCAGGCGCCTGTTGCTCCTGGGGGGCTGCAGAGCTGTGGGAGCTTGCAGAGCTGCCCGACCCCCTGGCACAGGCACAGCTCCAAACACCACCAGCTGTCCCACGGGCTGATGGTGAACAAGCAACCTTTGCCTTTCAAAAGCTTGATTGTACAACATCTTTCTTTTCTCTTACTAAATAAAATGCAGTTGTTGCATGAGCTCTACCAGTGGCTCCTTCATCAGTGTGGGCAAGTGCAGAGGGGAGAGATGAGGCCTGCAAGTCCTTCTCCCCTGTTGTCAACACTCCTCATAGTGAGCAATTGCTTGATCTGTGCAGAAGTACAAATCAGAAGGAGTAAAATGAATTACAGAAAGTAGAATATTGATACCCACATTACCAAAATTTAAAGTCTGGTTTTCCACTAAAATTAGCTTTTCGGTGATCTTTTAGTGTCGGAGCCAGTGCTGCAAGGCCTGACAGATAACTTGGGCTGTGAAAAGTCCAGGAGTTTTTGGTCTAAAATACAACTAATTTAAGCTGATAGACATCTTCTTTGCTCAGTCTTCTGAGAAACCCTTGGCGTACACAGTAATCACAGTTACGGAATCCTTGCCAAAATTATGAATCCATTCTCCTTGCATCCAGTAGGTTTTTGGCTAATAAGTACACTTCCTCAGATTGCCAGACTGGTATTCTGTCAACACAGTTGTAACATGGCTGTTCCATTGCTCCTTGTGAGCTGCTTCAGCATCCCTTACTTGAGCAAGTGGCAATGAAATCAAATTCACATGGGTGAGTGTACTGTGGCAGAAAAGATGGGAGTGCCCATTTGAAAATCAGATTATATAGAATGAAAAGTCTGTGGTGCAGCCTGGCTGGTGTATTAAAGAGTAACTATTTCAGCTAAGATAGAGGGGGCAAAAAAGTCATTAAATGCACTGTAAAATTGGCAATTCCTCAACTGTAATTATCCCATGTTAAGCAATTGTAAAACCTGTTCTTTAGTCTGAGTATTGTCCTGTAACATGTGGTGTTGTTCCTTAATTATCTAGGAAAATGATCTAATATTTGAATCCAATTTATTTGTAGATAGGAAGAGACTGGAGATAAATGCTTTCAGATGGAGCAGAACAAAATTCCAGTGCTCTGGAGAGACCAACTTCCTTATTGTTAATTAAAAGTAATCTGTAGTAGCATAGCTGGGTTATTTGGAAAAAGTTCTGTGTATTTTTTCCTCTATGGAAAAAAGACTGTAGTCTGACCTCTGGGGCTCTTTAATTAACATTTAAGAGCCAAATTGTTAAAATAATTTTTTCACTGGAGTCTGAACCTGTGTTTTATAAAAGTCACATGTGCCTCATACCTTTAATAAAGGTTCCATTTTGTTGCACAACAGCTCACTCTATTTATTTCAAAGTACCCCATTTTCTAAGATCTCTAAGTATGTTGCTTTTGTTCGGTGATTTAGATTTGTTGTCTCGTGGCGCCTTTTAAATTGGATCCAGCTATTAGCAAAATGTACTCATTTTCCCTGAAGCCAGTCTCCTGTTTGCAGACCAAAAGGCTCAGTAAAGTCTAGCTTCCTTTCTGCTCTTAACAAAGGCATGGTTTAAATTACTTGTTTTCCAAATCTTACTGGTAGAGACCTCAGAAGTGAAATATTTATTTTTTTGTTTTATGATTGAGAACATGAGCAAACTTGATCATTGCAATGGAACATGGTGAAGCTTTCTATGAGGATGTTTTTTAGGCTTGTCTGGTTGTCAAGGGCAGGGATTCTGCCCTCTCAGGTGGGACCCCCCTGCAGAGCTGCTCCAGCCCTGGGAACAGCAGAAGGACATGGAGCTGCTGGAGAGAGTCCAGAGCAGGGCCAGCAAGGTGATCAGAGGGATGGAGCACCTCTGCTGTGAGGAAAGGCTGAGAGAATTGGGATTGTTCAGTCTGGAAAAGAGAAGGCTTTAAAGTGACCCAGTTGCAGCCTTTCAGTACCTGAAGGGAGCCTACAGGAAATATAGAGAGAGGCTTTTCACGGGGCCCTGGAGGGAGTGGACAAGGGGGAGTGGCTTCAAACTCAAAGGGAGCAGGTTTAGATTAGGTGTTTTTGGAAAAAAAATTCTTTAATGTGATGGTGGTGAGGCAGTGCAACAGGTTGGCCAGAGAAATTGTGGCTGCCCCATCCCTGGAAGTGTCCAAGGCCAGGTTGGACGGGGCTTGGAGCAACCTGGGCTGGTGGAAGGTGTCCCTGCCCATGGCAGGGGGTGGCACTGGATGAGCTTTAAGATCCCTTCCAACACAAGCCATTCTGTGATTGTGTGGCACAGGGGAGAATAATATGGATTAGGTAAAGGAATTTATCACCTGGGTCAGAAAAAATTAGTATCTCTTTCGTTTAAGATGTGTTGAAAATAGCTCAAAAATGTTGTTTCCCTGGTATGTGTGTCACTGGGAGCTTTTCTTTTGAAAGTCCAGCCATCCATGTGATGCCTTAGGTGGGTTTAGTCCATCAGCCTCAAGCACCATTTCCCAAAGGTCTTGGCCCAGGTTGCTGAAACAAGAGGACTGTCCTTAGAGATGGATTATTAGTATATTTTATGTAAGTATTTATTTCCCTTAACTAATCTCATGCAACAGCTTGTATTGTCTGAAAACAGACTAAGCATAATTTTGGTTTCCTGTAATCTTCCATAGCACTGTCAAAATACAGGTAATGTTTGAGTTACAAATAGTATTTGTATTAAAATGAAATTAAAAGATACTATGAGGCCCCTGGAGTTATTTGTATAAGATGCTGCTCCTAAATTTAGAGCTCTGCTATCTGGCAGCATCCTTTCCAAGAGGTTCTGTCTAGGTGCTAGCCAATATTTACATCTCAGTGTGGTTGATGTTTATGAAAATCAAATGTCGTTCTTGAGACAGTCACTGTCTCAGTGTCTCCTCACCACTGGACTGTGCCTCAGAAATGCACTACTGATATGAGGGGTGTCATGCAGAAATCACAGTAACAAACTTTATTTAGCTTACAGAAGCAGGGCAGGAGGAAAAAAACCCTATTTCCAAGCCATGAGGATCCATCCAGAAGGAGCCTGAGGTGTCAGCAGGCCCCCATCACCCCTGTGCCCCCCTGCTCCCCATCCTGGGCAGTGTCAGGCACGGGCTGGGAAGGACAGCTCCTGCAGGCTGAGGGAATAAATTGCCTTTCCAACTTTGGCCTGTGGGTCCTCGCAGCTGCCAAAGCAGTAAGAGTGTGTGTGGGTGGTTGGACAGTCGAAGGTGTTGCTTCAGATCCAGAAAAGTCCTGTGTGCTTTCTGCCAGCAATAACAGGATGGATTGCTGTGAATTGCTTTTCAGGTTTGGTTTGTTGTTCATGGTGCAAGCAGCCAAAGGGACATATGGTGTGCATCTCTGAGCCGTGCAGAACAGCTCAGAGAAACGTGCAGGGGGAAAACTGGGAGAGGACTGATGCAGTCTTATTCTTGCCACTGAGTATTCGCTCCTGGGAGGGAAAGAAAAGCCAAGAAGAGTACACACAGGATGCAGTCTGGTTAGCTCAGTCCTACCACAAGCTCCTTGGTTTTCAAAGTTTCCTTTTGAGGCTGTTTTGTCAGCAGTGCCTGCTCACATGACTCATTCATGGGCTGGGAGGATTTGGGGCCTGGGTCACTTTTCCCGCTCCGAGCATTGGACCAGACTCTGGGAATTGAATTATTTTTTTCCACACTACCATTATGTGACTAAAAGTCTGATGTTCATGGAATCAGCCTAGGGCGTGGAGTATCCTAGAAGAATTGCTTCTTTATGGTGCACTGGAGTATCTGGGGAATCAATGCCTTTGCTGTAGCTGAGGTTTGGGAACCGTGGCTGTCACGGGCAGGGGCAGGAGAGAACCAAGGTGTGAGTGCAGCCCACGTTATCCAGGGTACCCCCTACCCCTCCTGGGCTCCAACCAGCCCTGGTGCCTGTGCTCTCCTCCCTGAGGTCCCACACGAGCCGAGGGGGAGCCCCCGGGCTGACAGACCCCACGGTGCCACGGTTGGATTCTCCCCAGTTTGCCCTGCCACGGGAGCATCTGGGGCTTGGGGAGACAGGAGACAAACGTGTAATCTGAGGATAACAGACATGCTGCTTCTGTCCCAGCTGGCAGAGTGCCAGCACCTCGGATCTGGGAACGTGCCGGGGTTTGGGCCCGCCCTGGGAAAGAAAGGAAAAAAGGCAAAAGGGAGAAAGGAAAGCGTGTTCTGTCACAGACCTCACCCAGCAAATAAAGATTTTTCTCTTTAACTGTTTGAAAGGAGGTTGGCTGCCAAAGACAGAAGGAGGAGAGAACAGTTGAGGGAACAGGCACAGCTTAATTCCATGTTTTCCAAGGCCATTGGGATTCTGATGATCAGGCCATGACGTCAGTCAGTCATACATGACATTGGTGTGTGAGGAAGTGAGACCACAGGAGTGGCTTCACAGAGAGAACTTCTGTTCTGCTGTTGATGCAGCTACAAGGGCTGCACCACAAAATATGTTTTGGGGGCAAACTGGCTTGTGAGCCAGGTCCCCACTGCTTATCAAGAGTACTCAGAAATACAGGCCCCAAAGTCTTGTGACTCCTCCTTTAGGAGCAATAGATGTTTTAATAACTTCAGGGGAAAAACCAGCTCCACCAGGAGGTATGAAGAGAGCCCCATCCCAGAATACATTATAATCTGCTGTTGAAATATCCCCACTGAAGGCACAGTTTGAGATCTTGAGCAGCTGCAAAAGCTGGACTTGATTGCTCACCTCCTGGGTGAGTGCTGTAAGTGCTGGACCATGAGAAGAGAAGAGCAGTGATCACAGGAGGGGACCACAGTCCCTTTCTCCTCCTTACAGTTCTCCACATCACTTTGAGAATACATAAGGAATCCTGCTTGGGTTTTTTTTGTTTGGTTGGTTGGGTTTTTTTTTAATATATGGCAAAACATGCAAAATAAAATATATCTACAGTCTTATAAATGTGTTTATATTCTGTTTGGTTAACTCGCCCTACAGATTGGAGAGGTGTATGTTAAGTTTTGAGCCTGGATGGTTTTGTCCAGGCATGGAGCTCCTTGGTGCTGTGAGAAACACCCTGTCACAAAGCTGGATTGCCTGGGAAGAGTTTTACTGCTGGAACATTTAGTGTCTCCAGGGAGAAGCAGCAGCTGGGTCGGGCTTTGAAAGTCTACATTATGAATATGGGCATCTACTGCAAAGGGAGCTGAACCTTGGAAAGCTATTTCTTTTGTAAATTGAGCTCTGGTTCCACTAGCAGGAATCTTAACAGCTGTTATTCTGTCAGCAAAAAGCTTTAAGAGGCAGCAATTATTCCTTACCATGCACTGCACTGTAACTATTTGGTATCTTACATGCAGTGAGTGCAAAATCCACCCAGCCCCAAAACCCTGCAGCTTTTTGTTTTGTGTAAGGGGTTGGTGGAAAGACATATCAAGTACACAAAAAGGACTCTTCCACGACCTGTGAGCATTCATAATTCATCAATTATGCTACTAGAATTAACATGTAATTACATAAATCTTTGAAATTTTTTCCTGAGATGTAAAATTGCTAAGAACTAAGATGAAAATGAAATTATTTTCAAATACCTTATTTCCAAAAGCACGAGAATACTCTACTGTGCCTTTCCCCCCCTGCCTTTCTGGCTCCCATTCTCAATGTTAGCAGTAAATCTGTCATTCAGAAAAAGGTTCATGCTTATATCAGTTACTTGATATAAGCACAGTTTGGACTCAGTTTTGAAAAAAATATTAGAACTGCTAATGTTTTGTTCTTATCATGAAAGGTGATTATTATTAGGTGCCCTGACTTTTGAAAGGTTGTAAGAGCCAAGGCTGTTACAGAAGGATTGGGAGTTATTCCACCTGCCTGTTTTCCTTTTGTGTCAGTGCTGAACCACTAATGGAATATCAGATGTTGGTCTGGTCACTGCCCACAACTGGGCAAGCCTTGCTGGAGAGTGAGGTGACACTGACACTGCAAGGGTGGCTGAGAACAAAGTCAGAAATGTAAAGACAACAACATAAAGACACATATGGAATTCATGTTCATACTACTTAAACAAAAACATTTTTTCAGTTGTGATTTACCTGAAAATTTAATTTCAGAATGTCAGAGACTGTTTTTGTCCATGTGTATGTCCATGGTGGAACAGCCCAATGGCTTCTTAAATACAGATGGATGTTCTTAAATACAGATGGATGTTACCTTTACAAGGTGGTTAAAACCTGTTACTAGCAAAGATATGGTGGCAAAACTGTTTAGTTTAACTGAAAGCTCCCTGTTTTGTGGGTTTATATCTAACTCTTACCCTTTTGGCACGGATGTGATATTGGTACAGAATTATATTTATCACTTGTGTTCCCCCAGGTTCGTCATCGGTGGTGTGAGCTCGTCATTAAACACAAGTATGTGCCTGGGTATGGAGATGTGGAGAGATTTCTCAGAGAAGATCAGGTAAGTTACATTTAAATTAGCATTTGGAAAACAATCAACTTTTTAACACCCTTAATCTGAAACAAAAAAAAATATTTTAATATATTTTCTTGCTGCAGTTTGTCAAAAACTTGTCTGTGTGTTCAGTTTTTGCCTCTTCTGCCAGTTAAACATTGTAGTTTAAGGAAGCCACCCAGGGTAGGGGTCTGCAACCCCCCTGAGCATCCTAATCTTCTGTCAAGTGGTAAAATAGGATACAATCCATCTTCTTCTTTCCTTTCATGCAACCCACAGGTAGCAATGATGCTGGGAAGATCCTTCCCAGCACTGGTTCCTTTTGCAGGGTGGTGAAGGCAGGTCTGGCTGTGAATGCTGCCAGAAGATTCTGAAGGCCTTAGAAGGCTGGCCATGCATGATGTCCTTACAACAGCCTTTCATTTAGGCCATTGTGAACTTAAAATTCTAATTGTACCTCTGCCTTGTTCTTTCCATTTCAATTTTATTTGTTTTTATTCACTGTGAACTCTACAAAATTGAGACATTCTCTGCCTAGGATGAATGTTATTTATTTAAAATGTATGTAAAAAAAATACAAAATGGTGCAAGATATGTCAAAGTCTAGGCAAGATATTAATGTCTTTACCTTTTATGCTGACAATGAACAAAGCCATTTGCAGCCAATGAGGATTTTGTGCTTTCAGGCAATGCAGCACAATTGAATTATTGCAGTCTGGCCTGCTCTTTCTTCCAGCTCTGAAGTATACCACCTATTTATATCTCAGCCAATAAAAGGCCTCAGAGTTCTTGGCAAGCTCTTTATTAATAGAAGAAAAAAAAAAGACATAAACATTTTTTCACAAGGAGTTATAAATATTGTGCATATTTTTATTCTATGAAAGGATTGATAACCACCAGCAGAACCTGGAGGATGAGGGGCCAGGAAATCCTTGAGTTCTTAAAACCACACAGAATTGCATTATGTTTGAAATAGATATTTTGCCAAACAAAGACATTTTCCGCAGCGTAGGGAAATAATTTTTGCAACTTTTTAAATGTAATCTTCATTTCATTTACTTCAGCAGTGCATAGAGTTTATGGCACAACCAGTTTCTGGAGCGATTACCACTCAGAGCAGTTGCAGGACCTTTCTGATCATGAAAGGCAGCTTTTTGAAACATCTGGGCAAAAAAGCAAATGTGACTATTTAAACCCTCTTCAGGTCTACAAAACACCAGTTTGTTTACAGCATGTTAATATTTAGGCCTGGGGGGAAAATTATTAGCACTAGGTAGAGAAGGTAATTCCTATTTGGAAGGAAGTTCCAGCATTTTTAAACCCTCAGTGGAAGCAAGTGGAGCCTCTGCGAGGGCTCTGCCAGAGCCTGGTGCAACTGCAGACCCTGGAAATCTGAGTCCTTGGTTCTCTGTGTCAGAGAGCTCAGGGCATTGCCAAGGAGCCTGGCAGGTTTCTGCCACTCTGAGACTTTTTCCTTTCATTTCAGTCTTTGTTAAGCTTTAAATTTCCCTTCTTGTTGAAGCTGTTTTTTTTTAAGGCTTAGCAGCCAATGCTAGAAATTGTGTTAAATTGTGTTAAAAACTGTGTTTTCTCCGTGCTATCCAAATTTTTCCTACCCTGCAAGTCCAAACAATAACTGTGAAAGTCAGCATGCTAAGCTGCTAACATTTTGTTGCACGTGTAATCCTATTTTGGTAAGTGCAGCTTAAGACTCACTGAATTCCTGTAATTAGCTGAAAAATACTGTATCATCAGAAAAAAAAGGCAATCCCCAGAGTGTTTCCTGTTAAGTAGCCAGTGCTTTCCTGGCAGTGTCAGAGGGGCCCAGATCTCATGCTGAGGTGCCCCTGTACAATTTTTACAGCTTCTGTGTCCAGAATAAGTAGTTAGGAAGAGCCTGCCTTCTTACCAAATCAGGATTTATGCATGTTCAGCTGTATCTCAGGTGTAAAGGGGGGTGTGAAACACAGACCTGACCATGTTCAGTTGATGTCCAGTTACCAAATTGCCAAATGGGCATTTCAGAGTGGGCTGCCTCAGTCTTTGTTCATGGATGACTGTCTAAACATCCCAACTGGAAAGAAAATGTGTGTCCTGTTGAAGGAAAGGCAAGCTGTTTCCTTAAGGGACATTTGGAAACAAATCAGGTTGTGGATAAAAGAAAAAAGTATTCAACTTGAAGAGTGGCAAGGAAAGTGGAGTAAGAATTTTTTTTTTAAAGTAACATAGACCTCTTATATTAATAATCTGTTTTTACACACTTAACACAGCATATAGACAACCATCCTTAGGCTAAAAAGATCCAGGGAAAACTACTTCTTTTTGTGGGGAGGGTGGGTGTAACAGAGTATGTGGTATTTTCTGTGTTTTGGATTGTTTGTTTTGTTTCATTTACAGTTTAAATGAGTACTGGGAGGTCAGTGGAATGACTAACTGGTTGTTACTGGTAGTAGGATGCCTGTGTGTTATGTTCCTCTTTCAGGCTATGGGGGTGTATCTCTATGGTGAATTAATGGTGAATGAAGATGCAAAACAACAAGAACTTGCACGTAAATGCTTTGCTTCAGCACAAGAGCACATGGATGTGTCCTCAGCCAGAGTGGTGGCAGAGATGTTGTTCTGAAGAGGTGATTTTTCATTTTAATCTAAACACCCTGATTTTGCTTCATAAAGAAAGAACATGCAGAGCTCACTAAACTTTGGCATTCTGTGCTGCCTGTGGCTGCTCAGGTGGAGAAATAACTCTTGTTAAATATCTTGTTGGGTTTTTTCCTTTGTTTTAAGCCCAGCTGCAGGAGCAGTGAGTGACACACATGTAGGCACTGGCTGGAGAACGTGGCCTTGTTGTAGACCTTGTAATGGACTATACAAGAGGCAGCTGTAAGTCCAAAGGGCCAAGGAAGGCTCTGCCTGCAGTTGTTTCCCATTCTGCATTAACAGTGCTTACAGAAAGAAAAATTGCAGCTGTGCAAGGAGGATTTCTGTTTAATGGAGCTGTGTGTTTACTTGGTAGGCAGCACAGTCTTTGAATAGAGTCTGATCACAGTGGAAATATGAAGCTTTGGACTTGAAAGCAAATCTGAATGATTTGGGAGCAAGCTGATAATTCAAATGTTTTTTGTGTTAAGGGCAATGAGGCTTTTGAAGATTGATTATGAGGTAAGAAGAGTAGCCTTAACACGAAGAATCTGGCTTGTTTACCAAATTGGTGGGGAGAAATCACCAGAGAAGAAGCAGAATTGCAAAAAGTATTCATGGAATAGTTACTGTAGGGTATAAACTGTGAATTTGCAAAGGTGCTTCCCACTTCTCAGTCTGTTTGAGGAGTCAGAGGCAACCTTACAGTGTCCCACGTGCACGTTCAGCATGTAAGCAATTCAGAGTGGTAGGAAGGTTTCTTCCAGTGCAGCCACCTCAGATCTGTGATTTGTGGTGCAACTCACTCACCCAACAGACTGATTGCCTTGGTTGTTCATGTAACTTTATGGTTAATTTGTGGTATCAAAATTCAGGCATCTACTTTAGCAAAATCATCATCATCTAATTGGTACCAAGCAGAAATCTCAGTTTTCTCCTGTTCAAGCAGTATTTGACAGTGATTTCCACTTGATTCCTTGGGGTTTACTATATTTATATGAAATACAGCAAATGACAGGTTCTATGAAAGCAAGTGCAAGTTTGTTTATGAAAAGCCATGTCATTCTTCTGTATAGACAGGAACTGTGCCTGCCAAGAAAACTGTTTTGGGAAAGGTGGATCAGACTGTAGAGTGCCAGGATATCAGTTGTGGAGTAGGGGAGCCACCTTTTAAAACAGGTACAGCTCAGAGACTCTTGTGTACTCCCAGTTACCAAGGACTCACAGGAATCTGAGTTATGTTCAACAATTCCTAATCTGTGAGATGTCTTCTAGTGAAGGCCACCTTCTGAAGGCCAGAAACACGGAGATGCAGTTTGTTCTGGTACTACTGTACTAGGAACTGACTTCTTATAGTTCCTTCAGTAATAAAATCAAAATTTCTACAAGCTTCTGATGGTAAGTACCTAGCACAGGACAATGCCATGGTGTGTATGTGTGAGCAACAGTCTAGAATTGCCCCTTTGGCTTTCCAGGCAGACTAGGAGTGTGTGATGAGCTGTGACATAAAGATACTGAGTGCAATACTCTGTGTGACTGCTCCATTTCCTTTCAATGTTGTGGCTGTTTGGGTTCCTGGCATGATGATTTGTGATTTAAGATTAAAATCACATTGCCAGGGATTACCACAGAGCCATGACCGCAGCTGCCAGCATGAAATCACCATAACTGAGCCGTGCACAGCGTGGAACCCTCTCCAGCCGTGAGACAAAACCAAACCAAAAAAAAAAACCAAACCAAAAAAGAGGAAAGCAGCAGAGCACCACAGAAGACCCTCCTCTGAAAATGATCTCTGCCGAGACGGAGACCTCTCTGTGGAGGTGCAGAGCTTAGCTGATTGGTGAACAGTGATTGTTGCCCTCTTTGTTCACAGTGGCTAAGTTCTGCACCTGAGGAGAAAGGAGAGGAGACTCTGTGCAGGGCAGAGAGCGTTTGCTGGCTGAGATACCTTGCTGCTGGATGGGTAGATTTGGAGTGAATGTATGTGTGTGAGGTTCAGTACATGGGGGACGAGAGGCAGAGGTGACTTAGGGAGGACCAAAGACTTTTAGTTGAGAATAAACAGCACTCCTGAAGTTCTCAGTCTGACTGCAAGCGTGAGGTGTTGCCCACAGTAATTTGGTTTCCATGCTTCCCCAAAGGTCAGAGGAAATACTGTCTGTGATTTTAAGCTGAAATTGTCAATAAAGCTTTGTTTTATAGTCTCCTCTGTAACGGATGCTGTCCTGCTCTCTCTGCAGCTGTAGTTTAGCTCTGTGTGTCATTGCAGGAAACGGTGGCAGCTCCAGTCGGGACCCACTGACGGTGCTGCTGCTCCAGGCTGTGGATGGACCCGTCCTCCGGTGCCTACTGAGCTGATATCAGTTCTGATTTTACACACTGGCTCAGTTCAGCAGGAACAGGAGTCGAGCCCGAGAGCAAAAAAAGCTGTACCTTTTCTAGGAGCCGTTGGGAAATGTTGTTGCCGTTTTCTCTCCCAAAATGACCCGTTGTACATTGTGATGTCCTGATGGTAAACACTGAATGGCCTCAGGTGGAGAAGCTGCCTCAGTACTGTTGAGAGAACTGTGTGTGGTTATGTAGCACATCACACAGGACTGCTCTGGGAACTTGCCTCCAACATTATGTTCAGAGCAACCTGCTAATCAGCAGGAGAATGTGCTTCCACCATGAACCCTCCCCGTCCTCCCCAGCCCCTGTGGTAGCTCAAGGACTCTGCAGAGAACAGCAGTTCTGAACTCTGCAGCCACAGTTACGCTCTGCTGGTAACCTGGAAAACAACTCCTCTTGGAAAGCTGGGGCAGTCAAGAATGCACAGATATTCCTGTACCGTGGCAGAGTAATAACTTTAAATGCTGTTTCCGTTGCAGGAATGATCACAGAGAAACTCTTTTAATAGATGTGCTCCTAAACCCCGATGGTACTGGGATTTCACTGACCCGGAACATCAAAGGAAGGATTATGTGACTGCTCAAACAATCAGTTGACAGAAATATTTACCTTTCTGTGTTTCCAGAGGCTCACTGTAACTGAGACCACATGCACACAAAACAAACTGCACACACACGTGTTACTCTGGCTTCAGGTGATTCTTTGATTCAAGACATTTGGGGTTTGTCCTTGGTCTTTGATAACACAACCATTCCAGTTTGAACATACCAAGGGCTCTTGATTTGAACAATTTATGCACTGCAGTTATTTAGAGGTTCTGAAATTTGATTAAACTGTATTGAATACTTCAAATTTTGTTTGTAACTTCTTTGTCATATTAAAAAATGCCTCACATAAAATTAGCAGGAGCTGGGATGGGACTTGGGAAATTAATTAGAAGCATAATTAATCTGTGGAAAGTGACCTACCATCATCCTGGTGAAGTGATGGGACTGAAAGAAAAACAAAGATCAGCATTTTCTCTCTGTGATGTTTAGGTTAAATTTTACCAGAAATGCCAGCCCTGTTTTCTGAAAGTGTCTTTTATACCCCTGTGCTGCTCCTTTTGCACAGTGATATTTCAATTGTAGCTCTTCTTTCCTGGTCAGTGGAGCACTACACTTCTAGAAGACGTTTTAATTGGTCCTTTCAGAGAGTAAGAATTTAAAACACAAAAATCTGTGAACATATTTCTTTTGTACTCTCTTGTGTTACATAAAATGATCTAGTAAAAATAAATATTTTTTTTCAAGTATGTCTAGTTCTTTCCATTGCAACATTCATTCACAAACTTGGGAGAAAGAATGACTCCATTCCTGCTTTTGCAGCAGGAGAAAAGCAGCTGAAAGATGTTAGTTAGTGGATATTAACAAGAAAAATTAAATGTGGTAACTTCTTTTACATTTTTGTTCTCAGCATCTGAAGTAAGAGCCTGCCTCAACAGTGACTTCAGGACAAAGAGTACAGTTCCTTTTCACCTCACCACATTTCCTGACCTCTCCCTTTCCAGGCTTACAGTGTCAAAACCTGAGTGATGAATGGGACACTCAGCGAGTTCTTTCGAGTGCAGCAAGAGTGAGGAAATTGTCCAAGAAGGGCCCAGACACCACAGTGACTTCTGTGGTCACACTCAGAGATGGAGCTCTGACAGGAGCCCATTCAGAAAAGAGTTCTGCCTCATTTCACAGGTTTTCCTGCAGAGGCCACCAGCTTGCTTTTTGCCTTTTCCATTGTGTAAGGGAAAAAACCCAGAGCTGGATAAGACTCTTGCATAAGACACACAGAAATTAAAAACACTGCAAGCCTCTTCACGGGCACTCCTGTTAAAACTATAGAGCGAGTAAGGCACTCCTCACCTCTGCAAGTATCACCACATTTTGGTTCTTTCAAAACAAGCTGCTTGCATTTTTTGTTATTGTTGAGCACAGCACAGTTCGTTCTGTTTGCTGCAGCTGTCCCAGTCTGTCTCAGCAGCATTAACTTGAACATTTCCCTCACTACAAACTTTGTGATCCATCATTCATGGCAGCAACTGAGAAAATGAACAGAAACTAAAACATTAACACCAAACGACCTAAAAAATGGCAAAGAGGTGGCAATCCTGGCCCTTTATCAGGTCTTATAGGGCCATTTGTTGCTAATCAAACGATTGTGAAATACAGTGAGGCTCCAGATTAGGAAAAAACCTAAAGGCAGCATTGAATAGTTCTGTGACCATAACTCATCATGAGTAAGAGCTAATAGGAGATTCATGTATGTATTATATAGCAGGGTCATTATCATGATACAAGCATTCTCTTAGTTTAAAATCCTTCTGAATCATGAAAAAAGCACTGGAAGTGAGCCACAGACTGTCATTTAATTATTTGAGTTTTTAATAGGCACCATTGAAAGCTTAGCAGAAAAAAAACAACAGTGTTATTCATCTTACTCAAGACTCTCTCCAGGTGGGTGTTTCTGTGTTATTTTCCTGAGCTGTAGGGGCTCTAATTGTAGTAAATAAGTGAACAGCAACAACAACAACAAAACATTTCCAAACTTACGGTAACTAAAATCATTATTGAAAAACATGTTTTGTGAAATGATCCCTCCATCCGGGAATCAAATTCAGTGATCCTTGTGGGTCCCTTCCAACTCAGTGTATTTTATGATTCTGCAATCCAGAGCTGACTGTCCACACGCTGAAATCCAATGGAACTGCACAGTTGTTGTTTGTTCTTAAGCACAGTCAGGCTTTTGGGGCAAGTGGCAGAAATGTAAGAACCTTAAATGGGCATTTGGAGGGGAACACTAAGACCTGAAGTCTGGTGTGTGTTGCCATGTCAGTGTGTGTGGCTGTGACAAACAGACACCCCCAGAGGTGGCTTCTGCCCCACTCAGCTTTCATTCTACCTGTTTCATGGTCAGCCCTCTCTGAATAAAACACACCATTTTGTAAGGGTGGGTTTTTAAGGGTAATGCCCATCCCTAATTCAGTCCTCTCCAAGCACAGTGGCAGTTCTGCTCTGAATGGCACCAGGAAGCCCAGTGCAGAAGGCTGGACTGTCTCCCACTTATCCCATCAGGGCAGCATCTGTTTGGGATCTGGGGGATTCTTTTCTGGACGTAGCTTTTAACTGTAAAAATGAATGTCAGATGAAATAAAAACTGTACTCATACAGTTAGGCAAGGGCCACCATCTATTTTCCTCTGCCACTTACTGGGTCACTTCTTCAGATGAAAGGCAGAGCACAGCAAGGGGTGACCTGGCAGTGCCTTGGCCCCGCAGAGGACACGAGTTCCTGGTCACACACGTTCTCTGCCAAGCCCAGAGTGACACATCCACTCTGCTGACAGCTTTGTTTGCTCGCTGCAGCTTTGCTGGGAGGTGTTTGCAGCTGCTGCTGTCTCTGTGCTTTCTCCTTTAGGAGGGAATTAGCTGTACCCTGTTGTCCATTCCTCACACACAGGAGGGAAGGGAAAAGGTCTGGAAGCAAATCTGGCCAGAAATGCAAACTGAGTGAGTGGGCAGCCTGAGGAAACAAGAAGGCCTAAGGAGCCTAAAGAAAACCCTATTCCACAACATTCTTCATATCTAAATGCAAATTAATACATCTTGTAGTCTTTATAATGAATCTTGTGGTCTTTTAAAGCTGTAAAATATCTAGAATTCATGAGTCATGTTTGATGTCTTCCATAACAGGAAAAGATTTTAACAGACACCTGAGTGTCTTTCTGTTCTTGCCCCCAATCTTTGATGCCCAGATTAGTAGTAAAATAAATAAATAAATAAAAATAATGAATTGCAAGAAAGGACAATGAAGCAACTAAATAGAGGGGCCTGACTCATCTAGAATTTAATCACAAGTATACTCAGTTTAGGCACATATACAAAATACTGAAGTGAACATATACACTGCCATGGATATGTTCCTTTGTTTCTGTGGGCACAATATGCTGGAAGAATTATTTTAAAACTTACCCTGCTGCCAGGCTGACATTTTATGTCACTGAAATATGCCAGTGCATAAAGAAATTGAGACATCTGTACACTGCTTGGGAGATTAACTTCATTTGTGTGCTTGCTGTGGCTTGAACTGAGTGCATATTTTCTGCACAAAATTAAGGCCCTGATTCCTGGTGCTGATAGCTGCCAGCACAGGCATTTGCTGTTACCTGGAAGCATGCAGAAACTGCAGTTGTGCAAAGATTTGCTTTTGCATGATAATTTATACATCAGGACACAGAACTTCATTTTCAGCTGAGCACTGCAGTGTGTTAGCACAGTGCCCCAACAGCACTCCCAGGCACAAGCCTGGTTTTCTTTTTGCCCCACTGTGGCCGTGCCAGCTCTGCTGGGTTTGGCACACTCTGGGCAGCAGCTGAACATCACTGCAGCCTTTGCTTAACGCAGCTCGCTTCAGTCAGCTCTGAAAATTGCCACGTCTGGCTGCTCCAGGCTGTTCCTCTGGGCCTGCTGGGACCTGTGTCTGGGACTGTGTCTGGGACCTGTGTCTCTCCTGACACTCACTCAGGGACATTTCATGGTGGCTGCTTTGCCACTGTCACTGTCCCCAGCCCTCCTGACTCCCTCTGAACAGGCTGCTTTGAGAAGCTGCTGTTTGGCACCATAACGTATTTCACTTCATCTTTAATCCTGAAGGGACAGTGGTCATCACCTGCCACACAGAAAAAAAATTTTTTTGTTTGTTTGGTTTTTTGTTTTGGTTTGGTTTTTGTTTGTTTGTTTGTTGTTGTTTGGTTTTTTGTTTGTTTTTGTTTTGTTTTTTGTTTTTTAACCTCAGGTTGTTACATCACAGCAACGTCCAACTTTGTTTGGCAGTTGTCTTGTATCTGGTAGTAAGAGTTATTTGCTTTACAACTGTACCCCCTTACAGCCAACTCTTGCAAATACAACAAAACTCAAAATTACAATTCGTCAGCAACCATCTCACTCCAGTCTGCACCTGTCTCTCGCTGTGCCCCAAACTCACCCCTTTAACTGCCAAACAGGGCCAATCACAGTTCATTCCTATTTACTCAATTTCCCACCTGAAAAGCACTATTACTTTTTCTTGTTCCCTAATTGCAGGGAACCTCACTGCCCCTCATTCTGCCTTTCACATGCCCCTTCAGCCAGCATTTCCCTACATGTCCCACAGCCATGGCATCCTCCTCCATTCCTCTTCCCAGATGTGGCAGGGCAATATCACTCCACAATCCATCAAGATTTTGTCATTGCCACCACTCGAGCTGAAACTGCCCATCATTATCATCTCTTATTCCTTTTGACTATACAAAGGCTTTTTAATAAGCTCCTAATTTTAGTTGAGGGAAAAAATTGTCTGTCTTTGCTTGAATATAAAAAAGATGCAACTACATGACATAAATGCTGAACTCTTTCCTTCTTTGCATGAGGAGTCAGAGGAATAATCACGAGATTGTCAGTTTTATGCACAAACAAGAAAGCCCATCTATGACATTTCATGGTTCCTACACACACCTACCCCGAGCATTTTTGCCTCTCCTTTCTTCAGTCAAATCCCAGGAATAACAAGTTTCCCACTTGAGAGCTCGGAGGAAAGAATGGGAATGGGGAATCAGTCACACTAAGAAAATAGTAAGACCAGTCTTTTTTAGTTCTGAGGGTATCTGATTCTCTTTTACCATTATGAAGCAATGCCAGCATCAGTTGAAGGACAGATGTGACGCTGAGAAAAGCTCCACACAACAGAACGAAGGTAAATGCTGAAATTGGTGTATTTTTAGCATTATATTTTTGCATCAAGAGCTTTCAGCGTCAAAACCACAGGCTTATAACATGCAAAACCCCAAATCACCAAAAATTATACCCCTCCCTGTCTTGAAATACAGCTGTTACAGACTGTGGTTTCTGGTTGTTTCAGAGGTGGTGAGGACCCACTGCCCCCAGGGCAGTCAGGAAGGAGGAGCTTGCTCTGTGAATGTCTGAAAAAATCAGAGCTAAACTGTCTTTCAGATTCACAAAAGAAAACTGAATTGACAGGAAAACCATGGAAGTGGCACCACAACAGGATGTCACACGGGAATCCTTTTCATATTTTCTTTAAATAGATGTGGATTGCCGGACTCTGCAATGCATTTGGAAGAACTGTCCCAAAACAGAGTTAAAGTTTAAGTGGTGGACAATTACTGGCCTGTTCAAATGCATGATTTTTGAAGCAGAGAGGAGACAGCATCAATACCAAACTCTCCTCTTTCATTTCTCTATGATAACAATTACTTTTGCCAAATCTGAAGAAATCAGAGCAGAGAACAGCTGATTTACAGACTGCATGGTTAGATATAAGTATATGAGTGAAGGATCTCAGGAGAAAAAACAGATATTCAGCCCATGTGTGATTTTACATTCAAGTTCTTCAACTTCATTCTACAATGTTTATGTAAGTTCAGGGTATTCCATTCTAAAAATATAACCACCAACAACAAAAAAGATAAAGTGACTAGATCTACCATTTGACCATTCATCTTGGATCCTGGGCAGAAAGGAAGAGAAGGAAAAAAAAGGCAGTGGTTCTGCCTGAAGAGTAACCATGTCTGAGAGCTTCCTCTGCCAATACAGCGAGCAAAGAAATCAAGATCAGAAAAACTATGATGAAAAATAGTCAGCAGCTATCATCTGAAACCTTTAAATCCCAACAGAATTATCTTTCCAAAATTACAGCTCAACTGCAAGGTTTGGGCTTGCTCAGTGTCCACCCATGGCCTGGGTCAAGCCAGTCAGAGAAAGCAACTGCAGCAGTTCAGTGTGTCCTGGGGGGTGTGTGGAGCAGTTATTGCTGAGCACTGACCACTGTGTTCTGGCAGAGAAGCACAAAAGAAAGGAAGGTTGAAACTATCCTGTGAAACTGTTCTGTGGGTTTTGCAATGCATTTGAAGAAGAAAATCAGTGGCTTATAGAGACAAGATTTGTCCTTCTGTCACGTCTCCAGAAAAGACACCAATGGTTCTGCCTACTGGGAATCCACAAAGTGCCTGAACTCACAGACACACGTCATGGCCACATTCCAAGGCCTCACTCCTTCTCCATGGAATGTGATACTGGCTTTTCTCTCTCTGTTCACAGGCATCTGAAGCTGATGTGGAAGTGCAGCACAGTCATGAGATTAAAAGCACTTAAAACACTTACTGGTGGCTTCTACAGGGAACGAGAGTACACAGGGGAAATTGTACCTTCAAGCTACCATTACAAGTTGGCTTGAAATAAAAAAGCTGAAGTCCTGTTTTCAGAAAACTTATACACAGCAGAAGTCATGGCATCATCAGTCAAAACCAACAAAAGCTGCTTTCTCATATGTGACATATTAATGGAACTTCTAACAGTAGCAGGCACCTGACATATTGCAAGAACCTGTTTTGGAAGCCTCAAAATAAACCCACAAGCCAAGAAATAAAATCAAAGCATCAAGGAGTGAGTAAACTGTACATACAGGCTAACTGGCACATACCCATGGGAAATCTCAAGCACAGTGTATGTCAGTATGTTTGGTCAAGAATATGTAAAAACATCATCTCTTCAAGATGCATCTGCACAAGTTGATGGGCCTAACAGATATTTTTATGGAAAAGGATAGAAAAGAGAGGGTCATTGTTCCTGTCATCTGACCTAATCTCAGAGGGGAAAAAGAGTTCTAGCACAGAAGCCAGTGGGGCTCAGTGACAGAGCTTTAAACTATCTTGGCTGGGGGAAAGGGACAAAATTTGTATCACAAGGAAAAATTGTATCACAAACTTGCCAGAGGAGTGGATTTAAGCAGTATGAATACTGCTATGAATTTAGTGTGGCATGCCTCCAGCACTACAGTGGTTTGCTGGTGTTGCCCAGCAAAACATGTAGGTTGCATAACAAAGTCATTGCAGACTGTTGGGGAAGTATAAAAACATGGATGCAAACACGTGCTCAGTGTTCTCATGGAGGACTCCTCCCAAAACAATCCAGGTTCTGACTTTTCAAACGTGGGTCTAGTAGGAAACTACATTTCCATGTTACAAATTATCACCTTTCTACACACTTCTTATATCACAAGAAAAACTGCATTTTAATTAGCATGGCATTTTTAGCATGAATTACTCATTCACTTACTACTTATTCACACAGAACATAAGTATTTTATTGTGTTGTTAGATAATAGAACAAAAAAATGGAGTAAACCTGGTTTAGCAGTGTTTGTTTAATAATTGCAAGTAATTTTTGCTAGATGTTTTATCCTAAACTTGTGTAATGCTAATTTTGTATTGTACCCCTGCCAAGCCCAACACACCACACTGGCATGGATTTCAGCTTACCAAAACCAACATTATCTCACCTGCATCTTCAGTCTGTTTATTAACACCTCTTTGCACTTACAATGCTGTGGGTACAGAAACTTAATCACAAACCCTAGAAGTAACAGATTACCACGTTACTGCTGGTCAGCTAAACTGCAGTATCTAACAAGATACCTGTTCCCATCATACATCACAAAATAAAATGTGTTCTGCTTTGTACTGGCACTGCACTGAGATATGGATTAAGTGACAGCCATAGACAGGGTCTTTTTTTTTTTCCCCTCCTGAGGAAAACCCACAGAAATCACCTGGCCCCACGCTGGAAAGCTTGCAGAATTCAAAAAGCTGTAACTCAGCAGCCTTAGACTGGAAAGAAGCATAATTAACAAGGAAGAAAAATGCACTGTCTCTGTTCCTACCCAAAGCAATGCCTTGGAGCAGAAGGGTTTTGAACATTCTCTGTGCTCAGTGCACATCCACAACCAGGGTGTGACCTGGAGACAGAAGGCAGGGAACGAGCCACTGGGAGCCTGATTTCAGAACTCCTTGGCTGGTTCAGCATAAAAGTACAACCCTGAGGGCTCCAAAGGACATTTCCAGAAAGCAGCAGTTACAGAGGAGAAGATGCACGTTGGGTGGGCAACGCAGGAGCCACGACATGAGAAATCCTCCATCGCTCACATCCACCAAATCCCCGCTGCCTTCCACTGCCAAACTGGAAAAAGGAGATTCAACATCCCACAAAATCACAGCCTCCGTCAAAGTCAGATCATAATTCAAGCACTGTGAAAGAGCAAGGAAAAAGAAATGCCAAAGATTTACAACAGCTATGCTAAATAGAGCAAGAGGAATGCCAGCACACATGTATCTGTTTTAAGTTACAGACAGCATCAATTAGGTTTCTTCCTTAAAAGCCTCCTGAAACGAGCAAACTCTCCTTATAATATTTAAATCATGCAGTATTTCTTAAGAAGCCAAACACAGGAAAATGAGAATGCACCAATTCACTGCTAATTTTGGGTTTTTACTGCATTCACTGCACATTTCCTTCCTCTTGAATTGACTTATCCCTATTTATCAGGATATTGATTTTTATATAAGAATGTTAGAATAATTTTTATGCATTTTTTTGGTGGAAAAATGGTGTGAAAAGACACAAAAATTCCCCTCCAAAAGGTGTAATACACATCTAAATATAATACCCATATCATCCACCTAACTAAACTGCAAGAATCACATTTGCCAATCTTTCTAAGTAGTTAATATTACATATAGGCATACTATGGAGAAAAGATAACCAAAGAGCCCCACATCCAAGATTAGAAATTAAACAGGCAAAAGAAAAATCATTGTTCCTTTGGATTAAAATTTTAGGTTATTTATCATTCTGGGTTGAGACTCCACAAGTGTTTCCACCACACAAACACCTCAGAGTTTGTGATCAGCAAATAATTAACAGAATCCCATGCTTTTCAGGTGTGGTGTTCAGGGAACAGAAAACTTGAGTTGCTTGATTTTGCTTATTTAGATATGTATGGCTATGAAGAACAGAAAAATTGCAACGTATCCTTTCTGAATTTTCATTTTGAATGAAAGGGAAAAAAAAACCTTCCTTCACAGACACACGTTATGTATTTGCTTTTACTTCACTAGCAAACCCATTGAGAGGGCATGTAACTCCTGCAGGATGACTCACTAGGAACAAAACTGTAAGAAATCAGTCAACAGCATTACAGAAAATATCTTTCCACTTGTTACAGCCAAGGGACACTAAGTACATTGTTTTTTTTTCCCTTGCTCAAAAACAAATGTTACATTCAAAAAGCTGTATTGACTCAAGATACATGACTGATTTTATATGTGAGAACAGTATTCCAAGCAGCACCTTTGAACACAGCACAAGTTTTGGCACCAAACCCAAGTAACACATGAGAACAAATTACTGAGGAAAGTTATGATCCCCTGTTATTACTATTCTGCCTGCTTATTTTTCTGGTTAAGCTAGGAACAGGTTCACAAAACTTCTTGGGACAAATACTTCCCCCAAGGTAAAAAAGTAAGCCATTGCTCCCTGTCTGTGCTCTTTGTATGAGACAAAAAACCTAAACAAAGAAGGAAGCAAACCACCTCTGGACACAGAAATGAAGGCAATGATTTGCAACCATATGCTCCTTTTAGGAAATTTGGCCCTCAAACTGGAAAATGTCCTTATGTCTCTGCTGTGCCTGCCCTATTTTGTCTGAATAATAGAAAATATTCCTTGAATGACCAACAATACCATCAGTCATGGCACACTGTTCAGTGGGCTCTACAAGCAATCTTTACCTGCTCTGCTGACAAAGAGCAGCTATTGGAATAGCGCTTTGCAGTGAACACTCTCCTGTGGAAGCTGCAGCACTGAAAGAAACACATTTAGCAAATCTGGGAGAAGTTTCATGTTGGAAACATTTTCAGAAAGAAGGAAAGAGCTGAGGAAACATCCCTGACTTCCTGAGAACGTGGAGTACCTTCACCATGAATCATCTGAGACCAGTGTTGGTTTCATAAAAGCAGAATTATACAACAAAACATTTTAGGAACAACTTACCAATCA
Organism: Neopelma chrysocephalum; assembly: GCF_003984885.1. Taxonomy (NCBI): domain Eukaryota; kingdom Metazoa; phylum Chordata; class Aves; order Passeriformes; family Pipridae; genus Neopelma; species Neopelma chrysocephalum. Next base: position 244,580 of record NW_020925332.1, on the reverse strand, counting down.
AGCAATTGGATATGGTTTGCTAAAAAAAAAACCCCCAGATCTGTGATTCGGGAGAAAAACTGATCCTCAGCCAGATAAACAACAAGGAGATGAGTGAACTGCTTTAACTGATGTAGGTCTCATGTTGCAGGAGGTGTTCAGAACAAAATTTTCAACCATCTTTAATATTTATTATCATGTTTCAAAAGATTAACATTTCCAAACAACAGACTATTTTAAAATATAGATGAGGGAATAGGAAATTAGGAGATACGCTTATGTATGTGTCTTTCTACCCTTGGTAACCTGCAGTGCAAGATGCTAATGGAATTCTGACAGTAACAAATAAAGACAGTTGAAGATCTGATTTGTTGGCCTGATAAATAGATGATATTAAAAATCTAAACTTTCAATGTAAGTTTTTGAAGGAGTTCATTCAGCAGCTTGACAGTCCTCTGGTTTCCTTCTCCAAGATGTTTCAGTCTGTGTGCAGTACGGATAAGAAGGCTGTAAACTTCCTTGCTTGTGTCAGTTGTCTCAGTAATCTGAAGGAAAACAGAGAAGATGGGAAATAATGCAATTATGTTGCTAAATACTAAGAATTCTCCATTAATATTTACAACAAAACCACGGATCTGTCCCTCACCACTGAACACATGAGAAGCAACTTCTGCCCAAGGTCTCTCTTTTCATTCACCTCAGTGGAACTGAGCAACTTTGAGATTTTCTACTGTTCCCTCAAGTTTAAGTGGAACAAATCAAGAGGTCAGAAACTATTTAAAGGAAAGAGAAATGGATAGTGTAACCATTTGTAAGTCATCTCCAGAGAAAACAACTAAAAGCACATGAAGGTTCTGCGTGTGTTTGGGGAGACAATTCAGTTCTGTAAAGCTTTCAAAAGTAAAAATAAATCCCTCCCCCCAAAGATGACAGAATACCAGGAAAAGATCCTAAGCTGCAATTTTTGCAGATCAGGAGGGACTTTATTCCTTGTTATTTGCTGTGTTAAACCTGAAGTTTACTGTGCTAACCAAAACCACAGCCATGCATCCCAAATTAGTTCAACACCATTCTGCCTTTCATATACTGCCTTCAGTCCTTCTCAAATCACATGGAGAGCCTAGTTACACATTAATGATTATACAGTCAGAATTAATTACACTAACAAACTCTGGCCTACAACAGCTCACAACCACCCTGCACTCAGTTTTGGAAGTTAGTTATGTTGCTTTCTATGAAGAAGCAAGAGATTGCCTTTGGTCTTTCTGAAGAGGTTTAAAGTAACAGGCTGGTACACGACAGCATCACAGCTCAGCAGCTGCACTACTCAAGAGAAACTAGAAATAGCAGACTGTAAATGTACATATCCCCCCCCCATTTTATCACTACATGCTTATGCTAAGAAAAAAGTTGCTCATTTTTAAACTTGCACCTAAAATGTGAGAATTATCATAGCCCTTCCTAAACAGAGAAATGTTTTGTCTGTTTACTCAGACAGCTGTATCATAAAATAGACATGCCATATACCCTATAAAGATAGAAGAGCACTCTGCTGCTGAAAGGAAAACCCTTTGGAAGTGTTAAAACTACACACTGGCCCTAGACGTGCTTGCATAGGAGTCGTGGACTTCTTAAAAGAATATGGTTTTATAGTTAGGAAAGAATTCTTAATCTCACACTGAGATAGCACTATCTTAAGAGACACAAACACATTTTGAAGTTTGCACCAATATTCCTGAAGGCTGCCATCAACAACAAGAAGATACTGTGGCAAGCTTCCAACCTTTTACTCCTCTTCAGCTTTTGTCACACCCTGAGAGACGCTGTCTGAGCTCTTTGTTCTTTCCTTCTCTCTCAGTTCCCACACTGTTCTCCTCACTGGCTTTGCTAAAGCACCAGGCTTCTCTCACAGCAGTGCTAACACCCAGTGACCACCTGCTCTACCTCGTGGAAAACAGGGAGAAGACAGTTTCATCATCTCTGCAGTAGCTGGATAATTTAGGGAGTGATTTGTAATTGGAGAAACAACATGTTTGCATATGCTACCTTGCTATATGTAAATGAACTGCAAGCTACTATTTCAACTATTTCTTCATCTGTATAGTCAGGACAGCAACCTTTTCAGTGAGATCTTATCAAGAAGTGAATGGCAAACATATTGACTGTAGCTGAGGTAGATTTGTAGCAGGTTGGGTACAGCTGCTGTAGTCACGGCCTCCTGTAATTCTCTGTGTTTTCTTTACTGAAAGGTAGAAACTTAAATCCAAAATAGTAAAATATATAACCTGAAAAAAAGAAAAAAGAGAAGAAACACTCACATGGTCAATACATTCCTGGGCAACCATATGTCCACCAGATGAAAAGAGCAAAAAGCTGGTCAGAAGATGTGTCATGAGGTGCTGGTTCCAGCACTGCTCTGTCTCCCTTATCCTGTGCACAGCAGCCTCCAGATCCCTGAGAGAAAGGTCTGTACAGCTGAAGAGCATCATTAGATGATTGTAGACTGCTTGAACTTCTACCTGTAGGAAATAATTCCAAAGGATGCAGGATCAGGGAAGAGTAAAGGTCAAATCTGTGGTATTTTTCTTTTGGATTTATTCACTAGAAGGAAACTGAATCCTTGGCAGAAACTACCCAAACATGAAAAGAGTTTGAATTTAGCTGGGAAAACAGGGAAGGAAGGGCTGTACACATTTCTTTTATACTGATTCACACACAGAGAGGTGGACAGAATGGGTTTTTTTATTTTCTTTGGTATTACAAATGAAGCAGACAGGCATCAAGCCAGGATTTTACCTTTTTTAATAATGTAAGGAAATGGAGAAAGTCCCTCAGCAGAACATGGTCAGATTTTTGCATTGTGGGAAAAAGAACAGAGGCTCCTCAAGGGCTCATTTCAGCATTGCTGCTATAAATCAATTAAATCCCCATGCAACCTGACCTCAGCTGATAAAATGTTCTGGTAAGAATGAAGTTTTTTCCTTCTTCCTGTGTTGTTTGCAACTTATGTTTTTATGTTGTGAGTTAGCCAATAAAACCTAATTTTTACTGAAAGTAGGAAACAGAAGATTTTGGCACCTACTTAATGGAAAAAAAACTATAAGCAACTACTGCAAAAAATCCTGACAACAATTCTGTTCACTGTATTAAAAATGAACCAAACAAACTTGTAGAACAAACACAAATGAGTGATTGCTGGAGCAATGGAAAAACACACCACTGCAGGCCCAAAGGAAAAGGACACCTGTTTCTCAACCATATTCATTGGGACAATTTGTTTCAGATATTGACCCACCCCTTTAATAATTTCACATCAAACAGTCTGAAAAAGCTGCTATTCTTGGATTAAGTCAGTGCACAATTACATGTGAGGCACAAATAACAGCAGAATCTACAGAAAGGTGACTGGAATTCAGGATTCTTTATCCCCCTGTTCATCCTATGTGCCAGGGACTGCAATGGATGGCAGAGCTCATGTACCCCAGGAGTCTCATTCTTAGTGCCAACCTCCAAGTATTGTTCCTTCAACATTTCAGAACCTAAAGTTATAAAAGGACTCCAGCAATTTCATTGAGAAGCTGAGTATTTAGTCCTGGATGAAGTCTAGTGAACAGCAGAAGCAGTTCCTGTGCCATCTTAATCCTTAACTGGTGAATGGGGCAGGGGTTCAGGTGAAAGAGCTGAGAGCTAACCTGCCAAAGGACAAATAAAAAGAAAAAGCAAACAGCTAACTATAGGCAGAGGCTTTGCCTCTGAAGTGGCCTGACCTATGGGGGAAAAAAAAAAGTCTTAGTTCAGGTACCTAAGAAAAGAATGATAATGAACTGAAATATCAGACCTGTGGGAAAAGATGAGTAACTGCCTGGGTTGTCAGTAGAACAGCTCCTTTCTCTCTAAAGTTTGTCATATTTTATGACAGAATAACAAACTGATAGAATAGGGGACACACAGGGAAATTATTTCCTATATGGGACAAAGGGATTTCGTTCTTTAGGGTTGGAGTTAGAACAATATTCCACACATTGATCTGCACCTGTAGTGCTTCAATTGCATCCACTCGTGTATTGCTTCCATGTTGCCTTCCTTCCCAAAACTGTGTTCTGAAGCCAATCCTGACTCCTTTACTTCACCAGAGCTCTAACAAAGCTCTGCTCAGCCAACACCCCAGCCCCCTAGACTATAAGAAACTCAGGAGAAAAACAATTTACAAGTGATTGATTGGGATGTGATCTTGTGTTTGTAGTGCCATCTGGGTGGTGAGAGGGGGGAGGAAAGGAAATAAAATATTGCATAATACACTGTTGTACATGGACCATTAGATGTAAAATTAAAACATATTTTACTAGTGTCGTGTACTGAGCTGCATTTTTAAATCAAACAGAGCCCATTTTCAAATTAAGGAAAACCAGAGAAGTTGCAGCCAGATTCTGAATCTGGGCTTTGTGGATTAGATTGCTTAGGCTAGATCAAACTTGCATAATAGGTTTAAATTAAAGGCTTTCATGTATTTGCATGCACACACAGACACACAGCATTCTCTGTGCAGTGCAGTGCATAAGGTTAGAACACTGTTCCTTCTGTCAGAAACACAGCACGTGGGAGTATTACCTACTTATTACATTATTGCACGTGACAAAAACCAGTAAGCATATGTAAGAGAAATCAGAATAGATAGGCAAGGTTAGGATTCAAGGCTGTGTCTGATAAGTATCTTTTCTGCTTCAGCTGCTGTGATTTCTTGTGTTTCCTTCTCAGCAGATGCCACAACACAGGAATGCTGGAATCTGCCACACTGATTCAAAAAATACCATCACCAGGGTAGTTTTACTTGTGGTTAAAAGCACCCAATTCATCCCAAAGAAAGCCAAGAAGGTGCTAATCTATATAACATACTTTCAAAAGAGGAATAATGTTTTCTAAATGTCACAAGAAAATTGAAAACCATTATCTTTCAACTTCTCCACTGCCACAATTCCCTGGAGACCTTGTAAAGTCAATACCTTTAATTTTTCTGGTGTGCACTATTTATTTTATAGCAATAAGATATACTCAGAGTACTGACTGCTCATTGCCACTTACTGTCCCTACATCACCCACCATTGTCTGAGTCCTTTGCTGGTTTTCATTCTGAGGACAGTAGTAAAATGCCAGCAGCCACAGCAAAGCACCTGGTTGTCCAGCAGCCTTCAGCAATTGTTCTGCTGCAACATCCAGCCATTCTCCAAAACGGGCAACCAAAAACCAGGTTTCAAAAAGGTCAGTGAGAGAACTGGAAAATAATGAAGATAAAATTAAGTATTTCTCATTATTTGACATTTTTAATTATCTTAAGTTAACTGCAAAGGGTGCTGCCAGTTGACTTTAAACAAGTCTTTAAACTCCTCTTCAACAGACAATTCACCTGCTTTGTAATATTTACTCTGAAGTCATGACTTACCTGAAGCTGTGTTCAAGTGAGACACACACAGATTAACTTTGGCAGCAGAACAGACTATCCACAACATCAGTTTCTAATAAACTGTGACAAAATACTATGTATGAAAATATATATAATAAAATTAAACCCTACTGTTTATACTTTCCAGTTGAAGGATTTTTTAAACTTTCAATCATATCTCAAGTATTACACTCTAACATACTTTTGCCTTCCACTTTCTCTCTGTTGCTTTCCAGGTTTATTTTCTGGTTTTTGGTAATTTATAGAGCACATTTTTTGTCATAATTCATGAGGAATTACCTTTGGATGGACTAAATATAAAGTTTTAAAGTATATTCATCTCCTGGCTCCTAAAATTCATGTCCTCTTTAATGAAAATTTTGAAGGTGTTTACAACAGGGTTATTGCTGTAAGAAAGGTGAGAATGGACTACCTCTCATCTCTACAGTTTCTCACATGCACTCCTCTAAAGTTAGAAAAGATTAAAGACAAGAGAAGTAATGGGGGATGCAAACTAATGGCAGGTGTCTGAAACAAAAAGTTAAACTACGTATGGAAGGACAAACAGAAGGACAGCTAAGAAATTAGGAACCAGGAACAATTATTCCTAAAAAAATTTTGCAAAACTTGGAATAGGAGTTTTTCTTATGTTTTATTCCTAGGGACTCCAAAACTGCTGTGCCACCTTTCCCAGGAAACTCTAAATGACCACAGAAATTTCAGGATTTAATGAAGTTGTCTGAGACCATCACATCATTTGGGGAACATGACAAGGTCATAGCTTTATCTTAACACTTTCCTGTACCATTACAGTGCCCGTTTTGGAGTCATGTACCCTCCCCTTCCCACCCCACTGCTGGTTCTGCCCACTCTGCACTGGTACCTGTGTCCCACTGTCGTTGCCAAAAGTGGCCCTTCACTTTTTCTGGACTTGCCCCTACAAAAGGTTCATGAGTTGATTTCTGGTTTAAAGCCATGTAACACTTACTGTTCACTGAGATGACTACATGTCATAATAAATCTGTTGATTAGAAGGACACAGAAAGCACTTTGATGTAAGATTCTTGCCCTGGACTCAGCACTGGTGAGGCCACCCCTGGAGTGCTGTGTCCAGTTCTGGGCCCTCAGCTCAGGAAGGACATTGAGGTCCTGGAGCAGGTCCAGAGAAGAGCA